>NC_088424.1:37544898-37559898 GCF_034236695.1 Oncorhynchus nerka
AACAGCATGATCCCAGTAGTCCCCAAACACACAGAATAGCCTGATGTCCAGACACACCCCTAGTCCCCAAACACACAGAATAGCATGATCCCACTAGTCCCCAAACACACAGAACAGCATGATCCCACTAGTCCCCAAACACACAGAACAGCATGATCCCACTAGTCCCCAAACACACAGAACAGCATGATCCCACTAGTCCCCAAACACACAGAATAGCCTGATGTCCAGACACACACCTAGTCCCCAAACACACAGAACAGCAGGATGTCCAGACACACCCCTAGTCCCCAAACACACAGAACAGCATGATCCCACTCGTCCCCAAACACACAGCACAGCATGATCCCACTAGTCCCCAAACACACAGAATAGCCTGATGTCCAGACACACCCCTAGTCCCCAAACACACAGAATAGCCTGATGTCCAGACACACCCCTAGTCCCCAAACACACAGAACAGCAGGATGTCCAGACACACCCATAGTCCCCAAACACACAGAACAGCATGATCCCACTCGTCCCCAAACACACAGCACAGCATGATCCCACTAGTCCCCAAACACACAGAATAGCCTGATGTCCAGACACACCCCTAGTCCCCAAACACACAGAACAGCATGATGTCCAGACACACCCATAGTCCCCAAACACACAGAACAGCCTGATGTCCAGACACACCCATAGTCCCCAAACACACAGAACAGCATGATCCCACTAGTCCCCAAACACACAGAATAGCCTGATGTCCAGACACACCACTAGTCCTCAAACACACAGAACAGCATGATGTCCAGACACACCACTAGTCCTCAAACACACAGAACAGCATGATGTCCAGACACACCACTAGTCCCCAAACACACAGAACAGCATGATCCCACTAGTCCCCAAACACACAGAATAGCCTGATGTCCAGACACACCCCTAGTCCCCAAACACACAGAACAACATGATGTCCAGACACACCCATAGTCCCCAAACACACAGAACAGCATGATCCCACTAGTCCCCAAACACACAGAACAGCATGATCCCACTAGTCCCCAAACACACAGAATAGCCTGATGTACAGACACACCCCTAGTCCCCAAACACACAGAACAGCAGGATGTCCAGACACACCCATAGTCCCCAAACACACAGAACAGCATGATCCCACTCGTCCCCAAACACACAGCACAGCATGATCCCACTAGTCCACAAACACACAGAGTAGCCTGATGTCCAGACACACCCCTAGTCCCCAAACACACAGAATAGCCTGATGTCCAGACACACCCCTAGTCCCCAAACACACAGAACAGCAGGATGTCCAGACACACCCATAGTCCCCAAACACACAGAACATCATGATCCCACTCGTCCCCAAACACACAGCACAGCATGATCCCACTAGTCCCCAAACACACAGAATAGCCTGATGTCCAGACACACACCTAGTCCTCAAACACACAGAATAGCATGATCCCACTAGTCCCCAAACACACAGAACAGCATGATCCCACTAGTCCCCAAACACACAGAACAGCATGATCCCACTAGTCCCCAAACACACAGAACAGCATGATCCCACTAGTCCCCAAACACACAGAATAGCCTGATGTCCAGACACACCCCTAGTCCCCAAACACACAGAACAGCAGGATTTTCAGACACACCCCTAGTCCCCAAACACACAGCACAGCATGATCCCACTAGTCCCCAAACACACAGAATAGCCTGATGTCCAGACACACCCCTAGTCCCCAAACACACAGAATAGCCTGATGTCCAGACACACCCCTAGTCCCCAAACACACAGAACAGCATGATCCCACTAGTCCCCAAACACACAGAACAGCATGATCCCACTAGTCCCCAAACACACAGAACAGCATGATCCCACTAGTCCCCAAACACACAGAATAGCAGGATGTCCAGACACACCCCTAGTCCCCAAACACACAGAACAGCATGATCCCACTCGTCCCCAAACACACAGCACAGCATGATCCCACTAGTCCCCAAACACACAGAATAGCCTGATGTCCAGACACACCCCTAGTCCCCAAACACACAGAATAGCCTGATGTCCAGACACACCCCTAGTCCCCAAACACACAGAACAGCAGGATGTCCAGACACACCCATAGTCCCCAAACACACAGAACAGCATGATCCCACTCGTCCCCAAACACACAGCACAGCATGATCCCACTAGTCCCCAAACACACAGAATAGCCTGATGTCCAGACACACCCCTAGTCCCCAAACACACAGAACAGCATGATGTCCAGACACACCCATAGTCCCCAAACACACAGAACAGCCTGATGTCCAGACACACCCATAGTCCCCAAACACACAGAACAGCATGATCCCACTAGTCCCCAAACACACAGAATAGCCTGATGTCCAGACACACCACTAGTCCTCAAACACACAGAACAGCATGATGTCCAGACACACCACTAGTCCTCAAACACACAGAACAGCATGATGTCCAGACACACCACTAGTCCCCAAACACACAGAACAGCATGATCCCACTAGTCCCCAAACACACAGAATAGCCTGATGTCCAGACACACCCCTAGTCCCCAAACACACAGAACAACATGATGTCCAGACACACCCATAGTCCCCAAACACACAGAACAGCATGATCCCACTAGTCCCCAAACACACAGAACAGCATGATCCCACTAGTCCCCAAACACACAGAATAGCCTGATGTACAGACACACCCCTAGTCCCCAAACACACAGAACAGCAGGATGTCCAGACACACCCATAGTCCCCAAACACACAGAACAGCATGATCCCACTCGTCCCCAAACACACAGCACAGCATGATCCCACTAGTCCACAAACACACAGAGTAGCCTGATGTCCAGACACACCCCTAGTCCCCAAACACACAGAATAGCCTGATGTCCAGACACACCCCTAGTCCCCAAACACACAGAACAGCAGGATGTCCAGACACACCCATAGTCCCCAAACACACAGAACATCATGATCCCACTCGTCCCCAAACACACAGCACAGCATGATCCCACTAGTCCCCAAACACACAGAATAGCCTGATGTCCAGACACACACCTAGTCCTCAAACACACAGAATAGCATGATCCCACTAGTCCCCAAACACACAGAACAGCATGATCCCACTAGTCCCCAAACACACAGAACAGCATGATCCCACTAGTCCCCAAACACACAGAACAGCATGATCCCACTAGTCCCCAAACACACAGAATAGCCTGATGTCCAGACACACCCCTAGTCCCCAAACACACAGAACAGCAGGATTTTCAGACACACCCCTAGTCCCCAAACACACAGCACAGCATGATCCCACTAGTCCCCAAACACACAGAATAGCCTGATGTCCAGACACACCCCTAGTCCCCAAACACACAGAATAGCCTGATGTCCAGACACACCCCTAGTCCCCAAACACACAGAACAGCATGATCCCACTAGTCCCCAAACACACAGAACAGCATGATCCCACTAGTCCCCAAACACACAGAACAGCATGATCCCACTAGTCCCCAAACACACAGAATAGCCTGATGTCCAGACACACACCTAGTCCCCAAACACACAGAATAACATGATCCCACTAGTCCCCAAACACACAGAACAGCATGATCCCACTAGTCCCCAAACACACAGAACAGCATGATCCCACTAGTCCCCAAACACACAGAACAGCATGATCCCACTAGTCCCCAAACACACAGAATAGCCTGATGTCCAGTAAAACCCCTAGTCCCCAAACACACAGAACAGCAGGATGTCCAGACACACCTATAGTCCCCAAACACACAGAACAGCATGATCCCACTCGTCCCCAAACACACAGCACAGCATGATCCCACTAGTCCCCAAACACACAGAATAGACTGATGTCCAGACACACCCCTAGTCCCCAAACACACAGAACAGCATGATGTCCAGACACACCCATAGTCCCCAAACACACAGAACAGCCTGATGTCCAGACATACCCATAGTCCCCAAACACACAGAACAGCATGATCCCACTAGTCCCCAAACACACAGAATAGCCTGATGTCCAGACACACCACTAGTCCCCAAACACACAGAACAGCATGATCCCACTAGTCCCCAAACACACAGAATAGCCTGATGTCCAGACACACCCCTAGTCCCCAAACACACAGAACAGCATGATGTCCAGACACACTACTAGTCCCCAAACACACAGAACAGCATGATGTCCAGACACACCCCTAGTCCCCAAACACAGAGAACAGCATGATCCCACTCGTCCCCAAACACACAGCACAGCATGATCCCACTAGTCCCCAAACACACAGAATAGCCTGATGTCCAGACACACCCCTAGTCCCCAAACACACAGAACAGCAGGATGTCCAGACACACCCATAGTCCCCAAACACAGAGAACAGCATGATCCCACTCGTCCCCAAACACACAGCACAGCATGATCCCACTAGTCCCCAAACACACAGAATAGCCTGATGTCCAGACACACCCCTAGTCCCCAAACACACAGAATAGCCTGATGTCCAGACACACCCCTAGTCCCCAAACACACAGAAGAGCAGGATGTCCAGACACACCCATAGTCCCCAAACACACAGAACAGCATGATCCCACTCGTTCTCAAACACACAGCACAGCATGATCCCACTAGTCCCCAAACACACAGAATAGCCTGATGTCCAGACACACCCCTAGTCCCCAAACACACAGAATAGCATGATCCCACTAGTCCCCAAACACACAGAACAGCATGATCCCACTAGTCCCCAAACACACAGAACAGCAGGATGTCCAGACACACCCCTAGTCCCCAAACACACAGAATAGCATGATCCCACTAGTCCCCAAACACACAGAATAGCATGATCCCACTAGTCCCCAAACACACAGAACAGCCTGATCCCACTAGTCCCCAAACACACAGAACAGCATGATCCCACTAGTCCCCAAACACACAGAATAGCCTGATGTCCAGACACACCCCTAGTCCCCAAACACACAGAACAGCAGGATGTTCAGACACACCCCTAGTCCCCAAACACACAGCACAGCATGATCCCACTAGTCCCCAAACACACAGAATAGCCTGATGTCCAGACACACCCCTAGTCCCCAAACACACAGAATAGCATGATCCCACTAGTCCCCAAACACACAGAACAGCATGAACCCACTAGTCCCCAAACACACAGAATAGCCTGATGTCCAGACACACCCCTAGTCCCCAAACACACAGAATAGCATGATCCCACTAGTCCCCAAACACACAGAACAGCATGATCCCACTAGTCCCCAAACACACAGAACAGCATGATCCCACTAGTCCCCAAACACACAGAACAGCATGATCCCACTAGTCCCCAAACACACAGAATAGCCTGATGTCCAGACACACACCTAGTCCCCAAACACACAGAACAGCAGGATGTCCAGACACACCCCTAGTCCCCAAACATACAGAACAGCATGATCCCACTCGTCCCCAAACACACAGCACAGCATGATCCCACTAGTCCCCAAACACACAGAATAGCCTGATGTCCAGACACACCCCTAGTCCCCAAACACACAGAATAGCATGATCCCAGTAGTCCCCAAACACACAGAACAGCATGATCCCAGTAGTCCCCAAACACACAGAATAGCCTGATGTCCAGACACACCCCTAGTCCCCAAACACACAGAATAGCATGATCCCACTAGTCCCCAAACACACAGAACAGCATGATCCCACTAGTCCCCAAACACACAGAACAGCATGATCCCACTAGTCCCCAAACACACAGAACAGCATGATCCCACTAGTCCCCAAACACACAGAATAGCCTGATGTCCAGACACACCCCTAGTCCCCAAACACAGAGAACAGCATGATCCCACTCGTCCCCAAACACACAGCACAGCATGATCCCACTAGTCCCCAAACACACAGAATAGCCTGATGTCCAGACACACCCCTAGTCCCCAAACACACAGAATAGCCTGATGTCCAGACACACCCCTAGTCCCCAAACACACAGAACAGCAGGATGTCCAGACACACCCATAGTCCCCAAACACAGAGAACAGCATGATCCCACTCGTCCCCAAACACACAGCACAGCATGATCCCACTAGTCCCCAAACACACAGAATAGCCTGATGTCCAGACACACCCCTAGTCCCCAAACACACAGAATAGCCTGATGTCCAGACACACCCCTAGTCCCCAAACACACAGAAGAGCAGGATGTCCAGACACACCCATAGTCCCCAAACACACAGAACAGCATGATCCCACTCGTTCCCAAACACACAGCACAGCATGATCCCACTAGTCCCCAAACACACAGAATAGCCTGATGTCCAGACACACCCCTAGTCCCCAAACACACAGAATAGCATGATCCCACTAGTCCCCAAACACACAGAACAGCATGATCCCACTAGTCCCCAAACACACAAAACAGCAGGATGTCCAGACACACCCCTAGTCCCCAAACACACAGAATAGCATGATCCCACTAGTCCCCAAACACACAGAATAGCATGATCCCACTAGTCCCCAAACACACAGAACAGCCTGATCCCACTAGTCCCCAAACACACAGAACAGCATGATCCCACTAGTCCCCAAACACACAGAATAGCCTGATGTCCAGACACACCCCTAGTCCCCAAACACACAGAACAGCAGGATGTTCAGACACACCCCTAGTCCCCAAACACACAGCACAGCATGATCCCACTAGTCCCCAAACACACAGAATAGCCTGATGTCCAGACACACCCCTAGTCCCCAAACACACAGAATAGCATGATCCCACTAGTCCCCAAACACACAGAACAGCATGAACCCACTAGTCCCCAAACACACAGAATAGCCTGATGTCCAGACACACCCCTAGTCCCCAAACACACAGAATAGCATGATCCCACTAGTCCCCAAACACACAGAACAGCATGATCCCACTAGTCCCCAAACACACAGAACAGCATGATCCCACTAGTCCCCAAACACACAGAACAGCATGATCCCACTAGTCCCCAAACACACAGAATAGCCTGATGTCCAGACACACCCCTAGTCCCCAAACACACAGAACAGCAGGATGTCAAGACACACCCATAGTCCCCAAACACACAGAACAGCATGATCCCACTCGTCCCCAAACACACAGCACAGCATGATCCCACTAGTCCCCAAACACACAGAATAGCCTGATGTCCAGACACACCCCTAGTCCCCAAACACACAGAACAGCATGATGTCCAGACACACCCATAGTCCCCAAACACACAGAACAGCCTGATGTCCAGACACACCCATAGTCCCCAAACACACAGAACAGCATGATCCCACTAGTCCCCAAACACACAGAATAGCCTGATGTCCAGCCATACCACTAGTCCTCAAACACACAGAACAGCATGATGTCCAGACACACCACTAGTCCCCAAACACATAGAACAGGATGATGTTCAGACACACCCATAGTCCCCAAACACACAGAACAGCATGATCCCACTAGTCCCCAAACACACAGAACAGCATGATCCCACTAGTCCCCAAACACACAGAATAGCCTGATGTCCAGACACACCCCTAGTCCCCAAACACACAGAACAGCATGATGTCCAGACACACCACTAGTCACCAAACACACAGAACAGCATGATGTCCAGACACACCCATAGTCCCCAAACACACAGAACAGCATGATCCCACTAGTCCCCAAACACACAGAACAGCATGATCCCACTAGTCCCCAAACACACAGAATAGCCTGATGTCCAGACACACCCCTAGTCCCCAAACACACAGAACAGCAGGATGTCCAGACACACCCATAGTCCCCAAACACAGAGAACAGCATGATCCCACTCGTCCCCAAACACACAGCACAGCATGATCCCACTAGTCCCCAAACACACAGAATAGCCTGATGTCCAGACACACCCCTAGTCCCCAAACACACAGAATAGCCTGATGTCTAGACACACCCCTAGTCCCCAAACACACAGAACAGCATGATCCCACTCGTTCCCAAACACACAGCACAGCATGATCCCACTAGTCCCCAAACACACAGAATAGCCTGATGTCCAGACACACCCCTAGTCCCCAAACACACAGAATAGCATGATCCCACTAGTCCCCAAACACACAGAACAGCATGATCCCACTAGTCCCCAAACACACAGAACAGCAGGATGTCCAGACACACCCCTAGTCCCCAAACACACAGAATAGCATGATCCCACTAGTCCCCAAACACACAGAACAGCATGATCCCACTAGTCCCCAAACACACAGAACAGCATGATCCCACTAGTCCCCAAACACACAGAACAGCATGATCCCACTAGTCCCCAAACACACAGAATAGCCTGATGTCCAGACACACCCCTAGTCCCCAAACACACAGAACAGCAGGATGTCCAGACACACCCCTAGTCCCCAAACACACAGCACAGCATGATCCCACTAGTCCCCAAACACACAGAATAGCCTGATGTCCAGACACACCCCTAGTCCCCAAACACACAGAATAGCATGATCCCACTAGTCCCCAAACACACAGAACAGCATGATCCCACTAGTCCCCAAACACACAGAATAGCCTGATGTCCAGACACACCCCTAGTCCCCAAACACACAGAATAGCATGATCCCACTAGTCCCCAAACTCACAGAACAGCATGATCCCAGTAGTCCACAAACACACAGAATAGCCTGATGTCCAGACACACCCCTAGTCCCCAAACACACAAAATAGCATGATCCCACTAGTCCCCAAACACACAGAACAGCATGATCCCACTAGTCCCCAAACACACAGCACAGCATGATCCCACTAGTCCCCAAACACACAGAATAGCATGATCCCACTAGTCCCCAAACACACAGAATAGCATGATCCTACTAGTCCCCAAACACACAGAACAGCCTGATGTCCAGACACACCCCTAGTCCCCAAACACACAGAACAGCCTGATGTCCAGACACACCCCTAGTCCCCAAACACACAGAACAGCCTGATGTCCAGACACACCCCTAGTCCCCAAACACACAGAAAAGCCTGATGGCGCCTGAGCACAAGGTGGCGCCGGAGAGGAAGGCAGACGTTTTACGTGCCCCCAACCGATTGTGTTTTTTTTAATTGTTAATCTGTGTTGTTTGTAACTTACGTTTGAACTATTTTTGTACATAATGTTGCCGCTACCGTCTCTTATGACCGAAAATAACTTCTAGACATCAGGACTGCGATTACTCACCACGGACTAGCAGAATCCTTTTTCTTCTTTCATGACTCTGACGAGCCCAAGGATATACGGCTCCCTCGGGAACAGGCCCGGACCCCAGTGATCTGCGTGAAGAGGAGGCGGAGAAAGAGACGCTGGAGAGCGGGCTGCCTTCTGAGAAGTCAGAGGCGATCAAATAATTCCCACTCCTCTCAATTCTGCTAGCAAACATGCAATCTTTGGACAATAAAATGGACGAGTTATTGGGAAGATTAAACTACCACGCGACATTAAAAACTGTAACATCATATGCTTCACGGAGTCGTGGATGAACGACGACAATATCAAGATACAGCTGGCTGGTTATATGATGTACCGGCAGCATAGAACAGCCGCGTCTGGTAAGACTTTGTATTTTTGTAAACAACAGCTGGTGCACAATATCTAAGGAAGTCTCAAGATAAAGCTCGCCTGAGGTAATTACTTGTTACTTTTATCTGTTATTCTAATCCATATTTTTTGAAACTGCACTGTTGGGTAGGGGCTTGTAAGTAAGCATTTCACTGTAAGGTTGTAATCGGCGCATGTGACTAATACAATTTGACTTGATTTGATTTGATGCATAGACACACTAATTGTCCCCAAACACACAGAACAGCCTGATGTCCAGACACACCACTAGTCCCCAAACACACAGAACAGACTGATGTCCAGACACACATCTAGTCCCCAAACACACAGAACAGCCTGATGTCCAGACACACCACTAGTC
The DNA here is from genome assembly GCF_034236695.1 of Oncorhynchus nerka. Taxonomy (NCBI): domain Eukaryota; kingdom Metazoa; phylum Chordata; class Actinopteri; order Salmoniformes; family Salmonidae; genus Oncorhynchus; species Oncorhynchus nerka. The sequence goes on from NC_088424.1 coordinate 37,554,920, forward strand.
CCCAAACACACAGAAAAGCCTGATGTCCAGACACACCACTAGTCCCCAAACACACAGAACAGCCTAAACAGCCCCACACTTCTCCCAACACTGGCCTGATGTCCAGACACACCACTAGCATCATTTGTTTAAAGGCCCAGATGCAGCCATGTTTATCTCAATATCAAATAAGTTCTTGGTAACAATTAAGTACCTTAATGTTATTTTTGTTCAATTAAAATGGTCAAAAATAAACTAAAATAGCTTTTTAGCAACAAGCAATTTCAAAAGCAAGAATTTAGCTTGGACTGTCAGGGAGTGGTTTAAGTGAGTGGCCTAATTGGACGACCCTAATGGGAGGGACATGTAACCTGAAAACTAACTAACTGTTATTGGCAGAGAGGTTTGAAACTCTCTTTTTCATTGGTCTTTTGACTTGTACAGCCTGGTGATGTTGCTGACCTAAACTCCATCCCAGCAAAACAGGCTGAAATTTCAGGTGGACATTTCAAACAGTTCTTACACTAAAATGGCATTATCATTATTTTCACAATTTCAAATCAAATCAAAAATGCTTACTTACAAGTCCTTAACCAATAATGCTTTAAGAGTAACAAATAATTAAAAAGCAGCAGTAAAATAACAAGCAAGGCTATATACAGGGGGCACCAGTCCAGAGTATTATTCCAACCTCATAGTGTAGAAATATATATTTAACACAGGAAAATCACATTTTTGACTGCACTGGGCCTTCAACCTTTATTTATCCAGGTTAGGACCTAAACAAAATTAACAGAGTCAACCTGTCGGTCTGTGTCCAATGTTCATCCCTGTGCTGATATCAGGTAGTGTGTGTGTGTGTGTGTGTGTGTGTGTGTGTGTGTAAATAGGTCAGACATGTTGATTGGCAGGGCTGGGATGTAGGCAGTAGAGCATGTTCCTCCCTAAAGCGTAGCTTCTCTCCGCGTAAGCCCTGACTGGGTTTAGAGATAGCAGCCTGCTCAACCTTCCACGAATACACAACTACACAGCAGACATACCCACTTTATAAGCTTCCTATACCGTTCACACAAACACAATTTAGCAGCAGTCATCCAGTCTGCAGGATTTTAGGAGAACTTCTACGTTTATTGTCACGAAACAAATTGAGGCGGAATCTTCCCAGGGAAAGCTGACCATTTGTGCTTTCCATAGCTATGTACAAGTCCAATATTCAATCCGTGCTTAGTTTGCGTAGCACAAGGTTTAGCAGTGCATCCCATTGCTTTACTGTGGCAGACTGTGACCTCAACATGAAGTCACATACCGTACAGTAGAGACAAAAGGAGAAGAAGAGGGAAAGGGAGGGACATAGAGAGAAGGAGAAGGATACAAAATACACAAACCATCCAACCCAAAAAGGCCTGTGGAGTTGATGGTATCCTCAATGAAATGATCAAATATACAGACAACAAATTCCAATTGGCTATACTAATACTCTTTAACATCATCCTTAGCTCTGGCATCTTGCCCAATATTTGACACCAAGGACTGATCACCCCAATACACAAAAGTGGAGACAAATTTGACCCCAATAACTACCGTGGGATATGCGTCAACAGAAACCTTGGGGAAATCCTCTGCATTATCATTAACATCAGGCTCATATGTTTCCTCAGTGAAAACAATGTACTGAGCAAATGTCAAATCGGCTTTTTACCAAATTACCATACGACAGACAACGTATTCACCCTGCACACCCTAATTGACAAACAAACAAACCAAACAAAGGCAAAGCCTTCTCATGCTTTGTTGATTTCAAACTCAATTTGGCATGAGAGCCTGCTATACAAATTGATGGAAAGTGGTATTGGGGGAAAAACATACTATATTATAAAATCCATGTACACAAACAACAAGTGTGCGGTTAAAATGGTCAAAAACACACATTTCTTTCCACAGAGCCATGGGGTGAGACAGGGATACAGCTTAAGCCCCACCCTCTTCAACATATATATAGATAATTGATGAGGGCACTAGGACAGTCTGCAACACCCGGCCTCACCCTAACTAGAATCTGAAGTCAAATGTCTACTGTTTGCTGATGATCTGGTGCTTCTGTCACCAACCAAAGAAGGCCTACAGCAGCACCTAGATATTCTGCACAGATTGTGCCGGACCTGGACCCGGACAGTAAATCTCAGTAAGACAATAATAATGGTGTTCCAAAAAAGGTCCAGTGTCCAGGACCACAAATACAAATTCCACCTAGACAACGTTTCCCTGGAACACACAAAAAAGACACATATCTCAGCCTAAACAACAGCACCACAAGTAACTTCCACAAAGCGAATGAGCTGAGATAAACAAGGCAAGAAGGGCCTTATATGCCATCAAAAGGAACATAAAATTCTGGCAAAAAAATACTTTGGGCAATACCCATTGCCCTTTATGGTTGTGAGGTCTGGGGTCCGCTCACCAACCAAGAATTCACAAAATGGGACAAACTCCAAATTGAGACTGCATGCAGAATTCTGCAAAAATATCCTCAGTGTACAACTTAATTAAAACACCAAATAATGCATGCAGAGCAGAATTAGGACAATACCTGCTAATTATAAATATCCAGAAAATAATCGTTATATTCTACAACCACCGTAACAAAGCCATCACCTACAGAAACATGAACCTGGAGAAGAGCCCCTAAGCAAGCTGGTCCTGGGGCTCTGTTCACAAACACAAACAGACCCCACAGAGCCCCAGGTCAGCAACACAATTAGACCCAACCAAATCATGAGAAAACAAAAAGAAAATTACTTGACACATTGGCAGAATACCTGACCGCTGTGACTGACCCAAAATTAAGGAAAGCGTTGACTATGTACAGACTCAGTGAGCATAGCCTTGCTATTGAGAAATGCCAGAGTAGGCAGACCTGACTCTCAAGAGAAGACAGGCTATATGCACCCTGCCCACAAAATGAGGTGGAAACTGAGCTGCACTTCCTAACCTCCTGCCCAATGTATGACCATATTACAGACAAATATTTCCCTCAGATTACACAGATCCACAAAGAAATACCACAGTGTTCCATCACAGCAGAAAGATTTGTGACCTGTTGCCATAAGAAAAGGGCAACCAGTTTAAAACAAACACCATTGTAAATACAATCCATATTTATGTTTGTTTATTTTCCCTTTTGTACTTTTGTACTTGTATTTGCACATTGTTACAACACTGTACATAAATATAATATGAAATTTGAAATGTATTTTAGAAAATCTGTGAGTGTACAGTGCCTTGCAAAAGTATTCATCCCCCTTGGTGTTTTTCCTATTTTAAAACCTGTAATTTAAATGGATTTTTATATGGATTTCATGTAAATGGACATACACAAAATAGTCCAAATTGGTGAAGTGAAATGAAAAAAAATGATTTGTTAAATTTGTTTATTTAAAAAAAAAACAGAAATGTGGTGCGTGCATGTGTATTCACCCCCTTTGCTATGAAGCCCCTAAATAAGATCTGCTGCAACCAATTACCTTCAGAAGTCACATAATTAGTTAAATAAAGTTAACCTGTGTGCAATCTAGGTGTCACATGATCTGTTACATGCTCAGAGTATATATACACCTGTTCTGAAAGGCTCCAGAGTCTGCAAAACCACTAAGCAAGGGGCCCAAGGAACTATCCAAACAGGTCAGGGACAAAGTTGTGGAGAAGTACAGATCAGGATTGGGATATAGTATCAGAAACTTTGAACATTTCACGGAGCACCATTAAATCCATTATTAAAAAAATTGAAAGAATATGGCACCACAGCAAACCTGCCATGAGAGGGCCACCCACCAAAACCCACAGACCAGGCAAGGAGCGCATAATCAAATAGGCAACAAAGAGACCAAAGATAAGCCTGTAGGAGCTGCAAAGCTCCACAGCGGAGATTGGATTATCTGTCCATCGGACCACTTTAAGCCATACCCGTCCACAGAGCTGGGCTTTACGGAAGAGTGGTCAGAAAAAAGCCCTTGCTTAAAGAAGAAAATAAGCAAACACGTTTGGTGTTCGCTAAAAGACAGGTGGGAGACTCCTAAAACATATGGAAGAAGCTACTCTGGTCAGATGAGACTAAAATGTAGTGGTGTGGCCATCAAGGAAAACGCTATGCCTGGAATTAACCCAACACCTCTCATCACCCCGAGAACACCATCCCCACAGGGAAGCACGATGGTGGCAGCATCATGCTGTGGGGATGTTTTTCATCGGCAGGGACTTGGAAACTGGTCAGAATCGAAGAAATTATGGATGACCTTAAATACAGGGAAATTCTTAAGGGAAACTTGTTTCAGTCTTCCAGAGATTTGAGACTGGGACGGAGGTTCACCTTCCAGCAGAACAATGACCCTAAGCAAACCGCTAAAGCAACCCTTGAGTGGTTTAAGGGGAAACATTTAAATGTCTTGGAATGGCCTTGTCAAAGCCCAGACCTCAATCCAATTGAGTATCTGTGGTATAACTTAAAGATTGCTGTACACCAGCGGAACCTATCCAACTTGAAGGAGCTGGAGCAGTTTTTCCTTGAAGAATGGGCAAAAATCCTAGTGGCTAGATGTGCCAAGCTTATAGAGACATACCCCAATAGACTTGCAGCTGAAATTGCTGCAAAAGGTGACTCTTCAAAGTATTGACTTTGGGGGGGTGAATAGTTATGCACGCTCAAGTTTTCTGTTTTTTTTGTCTTATTTCTTGTTTGTTTCACAAGAAAAAATATTTTGTATCTTCAAAGTGGTAGGCATGTTTTGTAAATCAAATGATACAACCCCCCAAAATCAATTTTCATTCCAGGTTGTAAGGCAACAAAATAGGAAAAAGGGGGGTGAATACTTTCGCAAGTCACTGTAATGTTCACTGTTAATTTATATTGTTTATTTCACTTTTGTTTATTATCTACTTCACTTACTTTGGCAATGTTAACATATGTTTGCCATGCCAGTAAAGCTCTTGCATTGAGTTGAATTGAA
>NC_088424.1:37564898-37637398 GCF_034236695.1 Oncorhynchus nerka
TCACTGGGGAAGCCAAGCCAGTAAAAACAGCCATATTACCACAAATAAACAGTAGTGGTACGTGGGTCAAGTCACTGGGGAAGCCAAGCCAGTAAAAACAGCCATATTACCACAAATAAACAGTAGTGGTACGTGGGTCAAGTCACTGGGGAAGCCAAGCCAGTAAAAACAGCCATATTACCACAAATAAACAGTAGTGGTACGTGGGTCAAGTCACTGGGGAAGCCAAGCCAGTAAAAACAGCCATATTACCACAAATAAACAGTAGTGGTACGTGGGTCAAGTCACTGGGGAAGCCAAGCCAGTAAAAACAGCCATATTACCACAAATAAACAGTAGTGGTACGTGGGTCAAGTCACTGGGGAAGCCAAGCCAGTAAAAACAGCCATATTACCACAAATAAACAGTAGTGGTACGTGGGTCAAGTCACTGGGAAGCCAAGCCAGTAAAAACAGCCATATTACCACAAATAAACAGTAGTGGTACGTGGGTCAAGTCACTGGGGAAGCCAAGCCAGTAAAAATAGCCAAATAAACAGTTACCACAAATAAACAGTATTACCACAAATAAACAGTAGTGGGTCAAGTCACTGGGAAGCCAAGCCAGTAAAAACAGCCATATTACCACAAATAAACAGTAGTTACCAAGTCACTGGGGAATAAAAACAGCCATATTACCACAAATAAACAGTAGTGGTACGTGGGTCAAGTCACTGGGAAGCCAAGCCAGTAAAAACAGCCATATTACCACAAATAAACAGTAGTGGTACGTGGGTCAAGTCACTGGGGAAGCCAAGCCAGTAAAAACAGCCATATTACCACAAATAAACAGTAGTGGTACGTGGGTCAAGTCACTGGGGAAGCCAAGCCAGTAAAAACAGCCATATTACCACAAATAAACAGTAGTGGTACGTGGGTCAAGTCACTGGGAAGCCAAGCCAGTAAAAACAGCCATATTACCACAAATAAACAGTAGTGGTACGTGGGTCAAGTCACTGGGGAAGCCAAGCCAGTAAAAACAGCCATATTACCACAAATAAACAGTAGTGGTACGTGGGTCAAGTCACTGGGGAAGCCAAGCCAGTAAAAACAGCCATATTACCACAAATAAACAGTAGTGGTACGTGGGTCAAGTCACTGGGGAAGCCAAGCCAGTAAAAACAGCCATATTACCACAAATAAACAGTAGTGGTACGTGGGTCAAGTCACTGGGAAGCCAAGCCAGTAAAAACAGCCATATTACCACAAATAAACAGTAGTGGTACAAGTCACTGGGTCAAGTATTACACTAAACAGTAGTGAGTACGTGGGTCAAGTCACTGGGGAAGCCAAGCCAGTAAAAACAGCCATATTACCACAAATAAACAGTAGTGGTACGTGGGTCAAGTCACTGGGAAGCCAAGCCAGTAAAAACAGCCATATTACCACAAATAAACAGTAGTGGTACGTGGGTCAAGTCACTGGGGAAGCCAAGCCAGTAAAAACAGCCATATTACCACAAATAAACAGTAGTGGTACGTGGGTCAAGTCACTGGGGAAGCCAAGCCAGTAAAAACAGCCATATTACCACAAATAAACAGTAGTGGTACGTGGGTCAAGTCACTGGGAAGCCAAGCCAGTAAAAACAGCCATATTACCACAAATAAACAGTAGTGGTACGTGGGTCAAGTCACTGGGGAAGCCAAGCCAGTAAAAACAGCCATATTACCACAAATAAACAGTAGTGGTACGTGGGTCAAGTCACTGGGGAAGCCAAGCCAGTAAAAACAGCCATATTACCACAAATAAACAGTAGTGGTACGTGGGTCAAGTCACTGGGAAGCCAAGCCAGTAAAAACAGCCATATTACCACAAATAAACAGTAGTGGTACGTGGGTCAAGTCACTGGGGAAGCCAAGGCAGTAAAAACAGCCATATTACCACAAATAAACGGTAGCAGTGTGTGGGTCAAGTCACTGGGGAAGCCAAGCCAGTAAAAACAGCCATATTACCACAAATAAACAGTAGTGGTACGTGGGTCAAGTCACTGGGGAAGCCAAGCCAGTAAAAACAGCCATATTACCACAAATAAACAGTAGTGGTACGTGGGTCAAGTCACTGGGGAAGCCAAGCCAGTAAAAACAGCCATATTACCACAAATAAACAGTAGTGGTACGTGGGTCAAATCACTGGGGAAGCCAAGCCAGTAAAAACAGCCATATTACCCCAAATAAACAGTAGTGGTACGTGGGTCAAGTCACTGGGGAAGCCAAGGCAGTAAAAACAGCCATATTACCACAAATAAACGGTAGCAGTGTGTGGGTCAAGTCACTGGGGAAGCCAAGCCAGTAAAAACAGCCATATTACCACAAATAAACAGTAGTGGTACGTGGGTCAAGTCACTGGGGAAGCCAAGCCAGTAAAAACAGCCATATTACCACAAATAAACAGTAGTGGTACGTGGGTCAAGTCACTGGGGAAGCCAAGCCAGTAAAAACAGCCATATTACCACCTATGTTGTAATAATTGCATTGTTTGCTCTATGACCCATTCGTTGATATGCCACCGTGATATACAATAAGGTGTGACAACAAAAACACAACAGTCACACAGTGGCAGAATAAATTCAACTACACATAATGTTTGTTTCATCACAAAACCAGAGAGCAGCATCTGTCAGGTGAAGTCCACAAAACAAATATTGCATGTAGCAAACAGTTATATCACCTGCAGCATGGTCAAGCAAGTGAATGTTTCCGACAGTTTACTAAACAATCACTGATTTAGAACCATGGAGAGTTACCGCAAGTCAGCACAAAGACAACAGGAGCACTGCTTCCGCTATTCCAGCACCATTTCAACATAGACATTTAAACATCGTCAAGTCGACAAGGCTATATGCTTAGTTTAATACACCGAAAATAAACTTAAAGATACCAATTTTTTTTTGTCCAATCAATGTTGCCAAATATCATGTGGCTGTCCATGGTATTGATTTCCATCTCTCTCTCTCTCTCTCTCCCTCTCCCTCTCTCTCTCTCTCTCTCTCTTTCTCGCTCTCTCTCTCTCTCTGTGTGTGTGTGTGTGTGTGTGTGTGTGTGTGTGTGTGTGTGTGTGTGTGTGTGTGTGTGTGTGTGTGTGTGTGTGTGTGTGTGTGTGTGTATGCAAGTAAAACATGTTTTGACTCACCCTAGTTGTAGGCCAATGCCATCCTCCTCTCTTTCATGTTGGCTAAACAGTCTATGTCTCTATCCTACAGTACACTTTAGTTTTTGTTGTCATAGGCTACCTAGCTAAAATGGTTGCTGGCCTGACTTCCTCACATTGACAACAGTGAACCAGCTAAGTTAGTTAGCTAGGTAACCCTTGGCATCCATGGATACACACCACTGTGTTAGGGGTTGTTACGGCTACTCAGAAGAGATCAGAGAGCCGGAGCACACCGTGATAATGTCTGTCATTATGGAGACTTCAGTGTAGTTTGGGTCCACAAATTTACAGTTACATAAGATAAAAGCGCTTAGGGTGAAATGTTGTCAAATGAGTTTGTTTCCACTCAAAGTTAGTCTAGAATCAAGTTGATGACTTCAACACTTCATTAAATGTTTGTTATAAAAGAAAAAAACAAGCTTGTGAGCTCTGTTTAAGGTGGAAACCTGTTGTGGGGTCAAGGGTTGTGGGTGCTTTCTGAAGGCACAGCACAATAATTAAAACAAAGAATGTATGCACACATAATAATCATATGAATGAAGTAGACCTATGTAATCACGAGCAGTTGAACTGGTGTGATCTGTCCGAGCGGATTTACTTGGTCTCTCTCTCTCTCTCTCTCTCTCTCTCTCTCTCTCTCTCGTTTCTCTCTCTCTAGTTTCTCTCTCTCTCTCTCTCTCTCTCTCTCTCTCTATAGGTCTCTCTCTCTATAGGTCTATGGGTCTAAGCTGACAGCTGATGAGGGGGCTGGCTATTTGGGGGTGTCTGGTTTCTGGCACACTCCCACATAGACACTATATTAATATGCATATAAGACTATGTGCAAAATGAGGTTTGGATGGGAACATTGAGGCTGCGTTTACTCAACTGATTATGGTCATTATGTCCAAATATCTGTATGTGCTGTATTGTTATGCATTTAGATACCTACTTAATCTACAGAGCCATAGAAACACAGAGATGACACACAGAGGTGCTGGGTCCAGGAGGAGAGAGGGAGATGATGGGTCCTGGAGGAGAGAGGGAGGTGATGGGTCCAGGAGGAGAGAGGGAGGTGATGGGTCCAGGAGGAGGGAGGGAGTGATGGATCCAGGAGGAGAGAGGGAGGTGATGGGTCCAGGAGGAATGGGAGGTGATGGGTACAGGAGGAAAGAGGAAGTGATGGGTCCAGGAGGAATGGGAGGTGATGGGTACAGGAGGAAAGAGGGATGTTTTGGGTCCAGGAGGAAAGAGGAAGTGATGGGTCCAGGAGGAGGGAGGGAGGTGATGGGTCCAGGAGGAATGGGAGGTGATGGGTCCAGGAGGAATGGGAGGTGATGGGTACAGGAGGAAATAGGAAGTGATGGGTCCAGGAGGAAGGAGGGAGGTGATGGGTTCAGGAGGAATGGAAGGTGATGGGTCCTGGAGGAGAGAGGAGGTGATGGGTCCAGGAGGAATGGGAGGTGATGGGTACAGGATGAAATAGGAAGTGGTGGGTCCAGGAGGAAGGAGGGAGGTGATGGGTTCAGGAGGAATGGGAGGTGATGGGTCCTGGAGGAGAGAGGAGGTGATGGGTCCAGGAGGAGGGAGGGAGGTGATGGTCCAGGAGGAGAGAGGGAGGTGATGGGTACAGGAGGAATGGGAGGTGATGGGTACAGGAGGAAATAGGAAGTGGTGGGTCCAGGAGGAAGGAGGGAGGTGATGGGTTCAGGAGGAATGGGAGGTGATGGGTCCTGGAGGAGAGAGGAGGTGATGGGTCCAGGAGGAGGGAGGGAGGTGATGGTCCAGGAGGAGGGAGGGAGGTGATGGTCCAGGAGGAGAGAGGGAGGTGATGGGTACAGGAGGAATGGGAGGCGATGGGTCCTGGAGGAGAGAGGAGGTGATGGGTCCAGGAGGAGGGAGGGAGGTGATGGTCCAGGAGGAGAGAGGGAGGTGATGGGTCCAGGAGGAATGGGAGATGATGGGTCAAGGAGGAGAGAAGGAGGTGTTGGGTCCAGGAGGATGGAGGGAGGTTATGGATCCTTGAGGAGGGAGGGTGATGAGTACAGGAGGAGTGGGTGGTGATGGGTACAGGAGGAGAGAGGGAGGTGCTGGGTCCAGGAGGAGAGAGGGAGGTGCTGGGTCCAGGAGGAGAGAGGGAGGTGCTGGGTCCAGTAGGAGAGAGGGAGGTAATGGGTCCAGGAGGAGAGAGGGAGGTGCTGGGTCCAGGAGGAGAGAGGGAGGTAATGTGTCCAGGAAGAGAGAGGAGGTGATGGGTCCAGGAGGAGAGAAGGAGGTGATGGGTCCTGGAGGAGAGAGGAGGTGATGGGTCCAGGAGGAGGGAGGGAGGTGATGGTCCAGGAGGAGAGAGGGAGGTGATGGGTCCAGGAGGAATGGGAGATGATGGGTACAGGAGGAGAGAGGAGGGGATGGGTCCAGGAGGAGGGAGGGAGGTGATGGGTCCAGGAGGACAGAGGGATGTGATGGGTCCAGGAGGAATGGGAGGTGATGGGTCAAGGAGGAGAGAAGGAGGTGTTGGGTCCAAGAGGATGGAGGGAGGTTATGGATCCTTGAGGAGGGAGGGTGATGAGTACTGGAGGAGTGGGTGGTGATGGGTACAGGAGGAGAGAGGGAGGTGCTGGGTCCAGGAGGAAAGAGGGAGGTGCTGGGTCCAGGAGGAGAGAGGGAGGTGCTGGGTCCAGTAGGAGAGAGGGAGGTAATGGGTCCAGGAGGAGAGAGGGAGGTGCTGGGTCCAGGAGGAGAGAGGGAGGTAATGGGTCCAGGAGGAGAGAGGGAGGTGCTGGGTCCAGGAGGAGAGAGGGAGGTGAAGGGTCCAGGAGGAGAAAGGGAGGTGATGGGTCCAGGAGGAGAGAGGGGGGTGCTGGGTCCAGGAGGAATGGGAGGTGATGGTTCCAGGAGGAGGGAGGGAGCTGATGGGTCCAGGGGGAATGGGAGGTTTTGGGGCCAGGTGGAGAGAGGAGGTGATGGGTCCAGGAAGAGGGAGGGAGGTGATGGGTCTAGGAGGAATGGGAGGTGATGGGTCAAGGAGGAGAGAAGGAGGTGATGGGTCCAGGAGGAGGGAGGGAGGTGATGGGTCCAGGGGGAATGGGATATTTTGGGGCCATTAGGAGAGAGGAGGTGATGGGTCCAGGAAGAGGGAGGGAGGTGATGGGTCCAGGGGGAATGGGATGTTTTGGGGCCATTAGGAGAGAGGAGGTGATGGGTCCAGGAAGAGGGAGGGAGGTGATGGGTCCATGGGGAATGGGATGTTTTGGGGCCATTAGGAGAGAGGAGGTGATGGGTCCAGGAAGAGGGAGGGAGGTGATGGGTCTAGGAGGAATGGGAGGTGATGGGTCAAGGAGAAGAGAGAGGAGGTGATGGGTCCAGGAGGAGAGAAGGAGGTGATGGGTCCAGAAGGATGGAGGGAGGTGATGGATCTAGGAGGAGGGAGGGTGATGGGTCCAGGAGGAGTGGGTGGTGATGGATCCAGGAGGAGAGAGGAGGTGATGGGTCCAGGAGTAGAAAGGAGGTGATGGGTCCAGGAGGAGGGAGGGGGGTGATGGGTCCAGAAGGCATTGGAGGTGATGGATCCAGGAAGAGAGAGGAGGTGATGATCCAGGAAGAGGGAGAGGAGGTGATGGGTCCAGGAGGAGAGACGACGTGATGGGTCCAGGAGGAGAGACGACGTGATGGGTCCAAGAGGAGAGAAGGAGGTGATGGGTCCAGGAAGAGAGAAGGAGGTGATGGGTCCAGGAGGAGAGTGGGAGGTGATAGGTCCAGAAGGAGGGAGGGATTGATGGATCCAGGAAGAGAGAGGAGGTGATGGGTATAGGAGAAGGGAGGGAGGTGATGGATCCAGCAGGAGGGAGGGAGGTGATGGGTCCAGGAGGAGAGAGGATGTGATGGGTCCAGGAGGAGGGAGGGAGGTTATGGGTCCAGCAGGAGGGAGGGAGGTTATGGGTCCAGGAGGAGAGATGGAGGTGATGTGTCCAGGAGGAGAAAAGACGTGATGGATCCAGGAGGAGAGAAGGAGGTGATGGGTCCAGGAGGAGAGTGGGAGGTGATGGGTCCAGGAGGAGAGAAGGAGGTGATGGGTCCAGGAGGAGAGTGGGAGGTGATGGGTCCAGGACGAGAATCTCCAGTCCCTCCGTTAGACACACACACACACACACACACACACACACACACACACACACACACACACACACACACACACACACACACACACACACACACACACACACACACACACACCATCAGTCTGTCCTACAAGCTTGGCAAGTGTTCTCAACATCCCTGAAGGCCAGTACACCCCCGACGATGTGGCTGTTTGAAGATCTGCCGTTCCATAACACCATTATACAGTCACAAACTTTGTCTTGAACCAAGCCTGCTTTCAAGCCTGCTGACTGCAGAATGTGCGGAGCTGGGATAAATCAGCACACCCAGATCAGTGATGAGACCTGTGAGAGAAATGGAGGGTTGAAATCTGGTCATCCCGTCTGCTGAAGCAGATTGAAACAGAGGTCTGTGAGTCCTTACCAGGAAGCTTTTGTGTCCCACAACAGACATTCTAACCACACTGACCCCACAAGAATACATCCTCCCCACACTGCTGCGTGGGCGCTGCAGGAGAGTGAAGGCCTGCTGTTTTCATTCAAGACCCCAGAATGGGGGAGTTCAAAGGCAGTTGGGAAGAAGGTGATGTATACAACACGCTTTCTCTGGAAAGGGTCAATGAGGTGGGTCCAAATGGTTTGGTCCAGGCACTTCCCCAAAAGGCTGGTGGCGATCACTGTACAAGCTGCTGAAGTACAATTACAGACACAGGGACTTGGTAGTCCTGCTAAACTTCTGTCAAGAGTAGGCAAGATGGCCCTCTGGATGACCAGAAAGAACTGTATACAGGGACAGTCTGTGGATGTGGTGGGCAAGGGGTTAGTGGCAGCCAGACAGAAGCTGGAGTTTGTTTTACTACAGACTGGTGGGGAACCTCTTCAGACTTTGGGCCTTCAGGTGGCGTTGTGCTCTGTTGACGACGAGGGGGATCTGGAGCTGTCCTCTTAAACGCTGTCAAACTTCTGTTGTTTTTTACAGCCTGGTACACATGAGCACAGTGGTACATGATTTCTGAGGGTGGAATGTTCATGTACTGTAGGGTCTTGACCCAATAAAGGCCAAAACTCCATCCCACCAAAACAGGCTGACATTTCAGACTGTCTTTTCAAACAGCTCTTACAAACTTATATTGTGGGAATACCGTCTCCTATGACCGAAAAGAGCTTCTAAACATCAGAGCTGGGATTGCTCACCTCAAACTGGACGAAGAGTTTTTCTTCAATGAGTCGGACGCGAGCGATTCACTGTTGACATCCGACCAGGCCCCAATCCCAGTGAATCGCTGGAGAAGGAAACAGATTTCGAGGCAAAATATCAGGGTGTCTTGTGAGGACCAGGCGATGAGTAACTAACCTGCCCTTGCCCTCTGTTCTGCTAGCTAATGTTCAAACGCTAGAAAATAAATGGGACGAACTGAACATACATCCTACCAACGGGACATTAAAAACTGTAATATTTTATGTTTCACCGAGTCGTGGATGAAGGACGACATTAAGAACATAGAGCTGGCGGGTTATACACTCTATCGACAAGGGGCTTATGCGTTTATGTAAACAACAGCTGGTGCACGATATCTAAGGAAGTCTCAAGGTCCTGCTCGCCTGAGGTTGAGTATCTTATGATAAGCTGGAGACCACACTATTTACCCAGAGAGTTTTCATCTGTATTTCTTGTAGTTGTCTACGTTGATTTATTTTACTAGGCAAGTCAGTTAAAACTCTTAGGGAAGTTCAGAATTCAAGCAGATTTTCGCAGCTTTTTGTTAAAAATTGCGCAACATTTCAGCGCCCTGCTATTCATGCCAGGAATATAGTATATGCATATGATTAGTGTTTGTGGATAGAAAACACTCAGAAGTTTCCAAAACTGTTTAAATCACGCCTGTGGCATTTACGGAATGTGCGTTTCATCGAATAGTGCATGAAAATCTGTTCACTGAAAATGGAAAAATATATTCTTCCGCGACTACAGGCAATTGTTAAAAGCGAACAGAATTACATAGAGCCGAGTTTTCATTGGCTACAGCTTCCCCAGGTTGTCTAGAGTCACGTCATTTGTTGCGCAATTGATTCTTGGTCTAACCGAAACAAGGGAACTCCTTTCCTACTGTCCCCGCCCAGATTTTGGTTCGACTTTTTCAAGACAGCATTTTTTCCACAGACAAGCTAATCTTTTCACATCGCCTCCTGAGGATTTTTATCGCTTATTAACGTGTACTAATACCTAAAGTTGCATTACAAAAGTATTTCGAAGTGTTTTGTGAAAGTTTATCGTCGACTTTTTGAATTTAAAAAAATTACGTTACGTTATGAAATGCTATTTTTTTTTCTTTACTCGCGACGGAGTCGTAGTTCGATATCTAGGCTATTTATGGACCGATTTAATCGAAAAAAAGACCCTAAATGATGTTTATGGGACATCTAGGAGTGCCAAGAAAGAAGCTCGTCAAAGGTAATGAATGTTTTATTTCAGCGTTTTCGTTTGCGACGGATAACGCAAAATCTGTCGTTTTTGGTGACGGTGGAGTATTTTGAGGGTGCATGGTATCAGATAATAGCTTCTCATGCGTTCCCCGAAAAGCATTTTACAAATCTGACTTGGTCGATAGATTCACAACGAGTGTAGCTTTAATTCAGTATATTGTATGTCAATTTTAATGAAAGTTTGAGGTTTATCAACCTCTATGGTGGCGCTCTTGAGCATTTCTGCTGATTGTGGTCCCCACTTCGGTACCACGTCCTCAACAAGTTAAGAAAAAAATCTTATTTTCAATGATGGCCTAGGAACAGTGGGTTAACTGCCTTGGTCAGGGGCAGAACAACATATTTGTACCTTGTCAGCTTGGGGATTTGAATTTGCAACATTTCGGCTGCTAGTCCAACGCTCTAACCATTAGGAGACCCTGCCAACCCAGGCTACATACTACCACAGAGCGAGGTTGTCAATTAAACCACACTAAATGAGCTGTATTCCACCATAAGCAAACAGGAAAACGCTCATCTAGAGGCGGCGCTCCTAGTGGCCGGAGACTTTAATGCAGGGAAACTTACATCAGTTTTACCTAATTTCTATCAACATGTTAAATGTGCAACCAGAGGGAAAAGAACTCGGGACCACCTCAACTCCACACACAGAGACGCGTACAAAGCTCTCCCTCGCCCTCCATATAGCAAATCTGACAATAACTCTGTCCTCCTGATTCCCGCTTACAAGCAAAAATGAAAGCAGGAAGCATCAGTGACTCTGTCTATAAAAAAGTGGTCAGATGAAGCAGATGCTAAACTACAGGACTGCTTTGCTATCACAGACTGGAACATGTTCTGGCATTCTTCCGATGACATTGAGGAGTACACCACCTCAGTCACTGGCATCTTATTCAATTCTGAGATGCATATTGAAGATATTGGAAGAACTGTCAAAATGTAATTTTCATCGGCCAACAAGAAGAGTAGGCCTAACGAACAGCAAAAGAACTAGCCTATATGAATCTACTATCCCCCATACCACAAAAGTTGATGTATTCTGCGCAAGAAATAAATATTCCAAACATGGTCTGGGACAGTTGTGGGATGCGATAGAACTCAAATTAATACAACCACTAGCATCAAAATAACTTTTTAAGCAATGCGGCTAACGCAATAGATCAGAACGTTTAGCTTAAAATGTTGATAAACTATTAGGCTATTTCTTCACAATATAAGTGCAGCAATGTGCACACATGGCAGTAGGCTATAAGTGCGAATGTTCCATTAGCAGAAAACACCATTATCAAAAGTGACCACAAATGCAATTATGCATGTAATGCTTTCATTATAAAGGTGCATTTTTATGGTGAATATTATCTTCATTTGACATCATTTGCAGTCGGAAGATTAAGTACACTTTAGCCAAATACATTTAATCTCAGTTTATCACAATTCCTGACATTTAATCCTAGTAACAAATCCCAGTCTAAGGTCAGTTAGGATTACCACTTTATTTTAAGAATGTGCAATGTTAGAATAATAGTAGAGAGTATAATTTATTTAAGCTTTTATTTCTTTCATCACTTTCCCAGTGGGTCAAAAGTTTACATACACGCAATCAGTATTTGGCCCCTTCCTCCTGACATAGCTGGTGTAACTGAGTCACGTTTGTAGGCCTCCTTGCTCGCACATGCTTTTTCAGTTCTTCCCACAAATATTCTATAGGATTGAGGTCAGGGCTTTGTGATGGCCACTCCAATACCTTGACTTTGTTGTCCTTAAGCCATTTTGCCACACCTTTGGAAGTATGCTTGGGGTCATTGTCCATTTGGAAGACCCATTTGCGACCAAGCTTTATCTTCCTGACTGATGTCTTGAGATGTTGCTTCAATATATCCACATAATCTTCCTCCTCATGATGCCATCTATTTTGTGAAGTGCACCAGTTCCTCCTGCAGCAAAGCACCACCACAACATGACGCTGCCACCCCTGTGCTTCACGGTTGGGATGGTGACCTTCAGCTTGCAAGCCTCCCCCTTTTTCCTCCAAACATAACGATGGTCATTATGGCCAAACAGTCAGAGGACATTTCTCCAAAAAGTACGATCTTTGTCCCCATGTGCAGTTGCAAACTGTAGTCTGGCTTTTTTATGGCAGTTTTGGAGCAGTGGCTTCTTCCTTGCTGAGCTTCCGGTTATGTTGATATAGGACTCGTTTTACTGTGGATGTAGATACTTTTGTACCTGTTTCCTCCAGCATCTTCACCAGGTCCTTTGCTGTTGTTCTGGGATTGATTTGCACTTTTCGCACCAAAGTACGTTCATCTCTAGGAGACAGAAGGTGTCTCATTCCTGAGTGGTATGACAGCTCCGTGCTTTTACACCTGCATTGTTTGCTGTTTGGGGTTTTAGGCTGGGTTTCTGTACAGCACTTTGAGATATCAGCTGATGTACGAAGGGCTATATAAATAAATTTGATTTGATTTGATTTGAGCTGCATGGTCCCATGGTGTTTATACTTGCATACTATTGTTTGTACAGATGATTGTGGTAAATTCAGGCATTTGGAAATTGCACCCAAGGATGAACCAGACTTGTGGAGGTCTTTTCTGAGGATTTTCCCATGATGTCAAGCAAAGAGGCAATGAGTTTGAAGGTAGGCCTTGAAATACATCTGCAGGTACACCTCCAATTAACTCAAATGATGTCAATTAGCATGATGTCAATTAGTCAATTATCAGAAGCCTCTAAAGCCATGACATCGTATTCTGGAATTTAACTGTTTAAAGGCACAGTCAACTTAGTGTGTGTAACTTCTGACCCACTGGAATTGTGATACAGTGAATTATAAGTGAAATAGTCTGTCTGTAAACAATTGTTGGAAAAATGACTTGTGTCATGCACAAAGTAGATGTCCGAACCGACTTGCCAAAACTATAGTTTGTTAACAATAAATGTGTGGAGTGGTTGAAAAACAAGTTTTAATGACTCCAACCTAAGTGTATAATAACTTCCGACTTCAACTGTATATTGTGGCAGACGGCAGGGAGTGGTGAGGGGAGTGGTATTTGAGGAGAGATATCTTGCAGGTAGCTGGCTCCACCTCCAAGCCTTATTTGGACTTCCTGCCCCAACGAGGAGAGGCTGTGGTTGTTAAGCCAGGGAGTGCTTGGGGATAACGGTGGAAGCAGCCTGCACAAAGGGGCAGAGTAGAAGAGAACCAAGAGTGTTGTGGGAGAAGATGAATAGTGGGAGAAGAGAGCATATCATCTGTGAGATTACACGTTGTGACCTGGACTGTCGGACTAACCCCCTTGTGTACCGGACCGGATTGGCTGTGGACCTGAGTGTGAGGATTACCCCTGGAAAACAGAACAGACAAAGAGAACAGCTTGTGGACTGTGCGGTGATTGGCTGTGGACCTGAGTGTGAGGATTACCCCTGGAAAACAGAACAGACAAAGAGAACAGCTTGTGGACTGTGAGGTGATTGGCTGTGGACCCGAGTGTGAGGATTACCCCTGGAAAACAGAACAGACAAAGAGAACAGCTTGTGGACTGTGAGGTGATTGGCTGTGGACCTGAGTGTGAGGATTACCCCTGGAAAACAGAACAGACAAAGAGAACAGCTTGTGGACTGTGCGGTGATTGGCTGTGGACCTGAGCGTGAGGATTACCCCTGGAAAACAGAACAGACAAAGAGAACAGCTTGTGGACTGTGAGGGGATTGGTGAATTCCCCCTTCTTTCCCCGTGTATGAAAATCCCTAATAAACTTCCCCTTTGCATTCTATTTGTGCTACTGGTGCCTGTTTTGATATTGTACTTGATGACGTGGAAACCCCACATCCTTGATCATGCTACTATATATATATATATATATATTTAAATTATAACAGATTACAGAGGTCCTAATCTCAGTGTCCTCGTATGTAGTTCCAGCCATGTCGCCATATTGTCCAGACAAAGGGTTCGGCTCGTGAGGCCGCTTTGAAATAAATCTTCATCACTAAAGCTTTATTAAAAGATCAAGTTGGCAGCAGCAAAACAGTGAGCGGACATCCCCTTGGGGTGCCTCTAGTGATCTCTGAGTAATTAGGAAAAAAACTAAAATTGTTACTTTCTAGGCTTGTTAAAACAGAGCCCTATGTGATTGGACATAGTTTTTATGCTGAGCAGTTAAATAAAGTAAAACGCTACTACTTCTGGGAATAGAAACATAACAACTCCTCAACATTCCTCCAAGATGACACTGTTTAGCTGCCACACAGCTGGTCGCCGCTCTTAATGACACACATGGGTAATTCCTTGCCAGTGGAGGCTCCCCAGAGGTGGAAGGGGAGAACCATCCCTCTCAGTGAATTTATTTTTAAAAAATTACAATTAAAATAGTTTTTTTTTTCTCGAAAAAACTATACTAAATATAATCACGTCACCAAATAATTGATTAAGACACATTCATTTGCAAAGAAGGTCTACAGTAGCCTCAAGAGCACTCTATAGGTTAGCATCATGGTGTAGCCGGAGGACAGCTAGCTTCAGTCCTCTGAGTACATTGACTTTAATACAAAATCTAGGAGGCTCATGGTTCTCACACCTTCCACACTTACACAGTAATTAAGGCAACTTCCAGAAGACGTCCTCCAACCTATCAAAGCTCTTGCAGCATGAACTGAGATGTTTTCCACACAATCAGAGGATCAGAGAATGTATATAGTTCTGGAAGCCTAAGCTACAGCTAGCTAGCACTGCAGTGCATAAAATGTGAGTAGTTGACTCAAAGAGAGAGAAAGAAAATAGTTGAAAAGATTTGAAAAAAATGATTTCTTATTAAATGAAGGAGAAGCAAGAGAGAAATAGAGAGAGAGAGTTTGTAATTTTTTAAACTTTCAGTTTCACTTACTTACTTAGCTAGCTAATGCAGCTAGATAGTTTAGCCTACTGAAACACCCTGCTCAAACAGAGGGATGCTATGTTAGCTAGCTGGCTACTATCCAACGCAACACTGGAACTCTTCCATGTGAAGGTAAGCTTTTGGTTTTACACATGTATTGCCACGGGGCCCGCCGGTGTAACTGCTTACTGACTGTACACTGTAACGTTACTGCAAGGTTGTAGTGGATTTACTAGCGCATTAGTTCTATTAGCTATGCTGAATATGATGTTTCTTCAGTCAATATGGTGACAACGATGTAGGCTGTGTGTAGCGGTTAGCATTTATGACATGAAGGTTTGGATTGGAAAGTTTTTTTTGCCTGGTCACATAGAACTCATAAGGCAGGCAAAAACCTGAGAAAAAGTCCAAACAGGAAGTGGTAAATCTGAGGTTTGTAGTTTTTCAACTCAGCCCCTATTGAAGATACAGTGGGATATTGGTTATGTTGCACTTCCTAAGGCTTCCACTAGATGTCAACCGTCTTTAGAACGTTGTTTGATGCTTCTACTATGAAGGAGGGCTGAATGAGAGGGGAATGAGTCAGAGGTCTGCCAGCAGTCACGAGCTCTGTCACGCGCATTTCACATGAGAGGTAGCTCCCGTTCCATTGCTTTTCTACAGACAATGGAATTCTCCGGTTGGAACATTATTGAACATTTATGATAAAACATCCTAAAGATTGATTCTATACATCGTTTGGTATGTTTCTACGACCAGTAATATAACCTTTTGGAATTGTCGTCCGACCTTTCCGCTGGAAGTTGTACGCACGTTTCGATTTGTTTACCAAACACCCTAACAAAAGGAGGAATATGGACATAAATGATGAACTTTATCGAACAAATCAAACATTTATTGTGGACCTGGGATTCCTGGGAATGAGATTTTTGGATATAAATATGCACTTTATCGAACAAAACATACATGTATTGCGTAACATGAAGTGCATATGAGTGTCATCTGATGAAGATCATCAAAGGTTAGTGATTCATTTGATCTCTATTTGTGCTTTTTGTGACTCCTCTCTTTGGCTGGAAAAATGGCTGGGTTTTTCTGTGGTGATGACCTAACATAATTGTTTGTGGAGCTTTCGCTGTAAAGCTTTTTTAAAAATCAGACACTGTGGCTGATCAGACACGGGGTTCCACTATCGGAACAGGTTAAGCGTGGTCAGGGGTGTATTCATTCCGCCGATTCTGTTGAAAAAACGTTTCTGAAACAGAAACAAACAGGAACAAAACGGGGATAAACAGACCTGAATTTGTCCAATAGAAACTCTTGTTTGCAACTTTTGGACTAATGATTACATCCTAGATAAGCTAGATGCAGGCAAGAGTGTGCAAGGAGGTATTGAAGGTTACTGTCTGTCCACGTGTCACTGTCTGTCACATCAAATTTCTTGACCATCTCTTGACCTGTGTCAAATTTGTCTCTTGTCCTGTGTGAACTTTCATTCATCGGCTAGGTTGTAGCAGCTCATGATGGGTATAGGGAAACATTTTAGTATCATGTAGTAGCCTAAACCAATTGCTGTTACTTTGAACTGGGTGAATGGAATATGAATGACAGTCATCCAATATGCTGTAATAGAAATAAGGCCATGCTCAATAATTTTTTTGTTGTCTTCCTCATCTGAAACGGCACTGACCGCCACTGTTCCTTACATTCTTACCAATCGATGTGCTTCGTAGTACAGCTGATCATGCTGCTGAAGCAGTTCAGATGCCACTGCCAAAGCCTCAGAATGTTGGGGCTCGATGTGCTTCGGAGTACAGCTGATCATGCTGCTGAAGCAGTTCAGATGCCACTGCCACAGCCTCAGAATGTTGCTCTGAGACCACGTCCTGTCAGTAGCACACAGCCACCTCAGAGGCTCGACTTGTAAAAAGAATAGTGGAAAAAGCCTCTTGAAAACAAACTGATTGTGAAAAATATTTGTAAACAACAAAAGGTGTAACAGCTTGTTTTGGAGAATTTTGTTGCCTGTTATTAGGTTCTGACAATCAGAGTTCAAAACTCAAACCAAGTTAATTCACCCACTGGATCAAACAGCTGAAAAGACAAAGACATGTTTACACAAGTACATACAGTGGTGAGAACAAGTATTTGTTACACTGCCGATTTTGCAGGTTTTCCTACTTACAAGGCATGTAGAAGTCTGTAATTTGTATCATAGGTACACTTCAACTGTGAGAGACGGAATCTAAAATAAAAATCCAGAAAATCACATTGTATGATTTTTAAGTAATTAATTTGCATTTTCTTCACACAGGGTCGTGGGGTGAGACAGGGATGCAGCTTAAGCCCCACCCTCTTCAACATATATATCAACGAATTGGCGCGGGCACTAGAAAAGTCTGCAGCACCCAGCCTCACCCTACTAGAATCCGACGTCAAATGTCTGCTGTTTGCTGATGATCTGGTGCTTCTGTCACCAACCAAGGAGGGCCTACAGCAGCACCTAAATCTTATGCACAGATTCTGTCAGACCTGGGCCCTGACAGTAAATCTCAGTAAGACCAAAATAATGGTGTTCCAAAAAAGGTCCAGTCACCAGGACCACAAATACAAATTCCATCTAGACACTGTTGCCCTAGAGCACACAAAAAACTATACATACCTTGGCCTAAACATCAGCGCCACAGGTAACTTCCACAAAGCTGTGAACGATCTGAGAGACAAGGCCTCCATCAAAAGGAACATAAAAAACATACATTTCAACATACCAATTAGGATTTGGCTAAAAATACTTGAATCAGTCATAAAGCCCATTGCCCTTTATGGTTGTGAGGTCTGGGGTCCGCTCACCAACCAAGACTTCACAAAATGGGACAAACACCAAATTGAGAATCTTCATACAACGTAGGACACCAAATAATGCATGCAGAGCAGAATTAGGCCGATACCCACTAATTATCAAAATCCAGAAAAGAGCCGTTAAATTCTATAACCACCTAAAAGGAAGCGATTCCCAAACCTTCCATAACAAAGCCATCACCTACAGAGAGATGAACCTGGAGAAGAGTCCCCTAAGCAAGCTGGTCCTGGGGCTCTGTTCACAAACACAAACACACCCTACAGAGCCCCAGGACAGCAGCACAATTAGACCCAACCAAATCATGAGAAAACAAAAAGATAATTACTTGACACATTGGAAAGAATTAACAAAAAAACAGAGCAAACTAGAATGCTATTTGGCCCAACACAGAGAGTACACAGCGGCAGAATACCTGACCACTGTGACTGACCCAAAATTAAGGAAAGCTTTGACTATGTACAGACTCAGTGAGCATAGCCTTGCTATTGAGAAAGGCCGCCGTAAGCAGACATGGCTCTCAAGAGAAGACAGGCTGCCCACTGCCCACAAAATGAGGTGGAAACTGAGCTGCAATTCCCAATGTTTTTTAATATTTTTTATTTTACCTTTATTTAACTAGGCAAGTCAGTTAAGAACAAATTCTTATCTTCAATGAAAGCCTAGGAACAGTGGGTTAACTGCCTGTTCAGGGGCAGAATGACAGGTTTGTACCTTGTTAAGCTGACTGACCTGTCAGGGGTTTGAACTTGCAACCTTCTGGTTACTAGTCCAACGCTCTAACCACTAGGCTACCCTGCCGCCCATGTATGACCATATTAGAGAGACATATTTCTCTCAGATTACACAGATCCACAAAGTATTCGAAAACAAATCCAATTTTGATAAACTCCCATATCTACTGGGTGAAATTCCACAGTGTGTCATCACAGCAGCAAGATTTGTGACCTGTTGCCACGAGAAAAGGGCAACCAGTGAAGAACAAACACCATTGTAAATACAACCCATATTTATGCCTATTTATTTTATCTTGTGTCCTTTAACCATTTGTACATTGTTAAAACACTGTATATACATAATATGACATTTGTAATGTCTTTATTGTTTTGAAACTTCTGTATGTGTAATGTTTACTGTTAATTTTTTATTGTTTATTTCACTTTATATATTATCTACCTCACTTGCTTTGGCAATGTTAACCCATGTTTCCCATGTCAATAAAGCCCTTGAATTGAATTGAATTGAATTAAAGGAGAGAGTGATAAAGGAGAGAGAGGGATGAAGAAGAGAGATAAAAGTAGAGAGTGATAAAGAAGAGAGGTAAAAGGAGAGAGGGATGAAGAAGAGAGATAAAAGTAGAGTCTGACAAACACCAAAGTGATTGCTGTGAACGACAATGATGTGACAGGAAATGACAGAGTTCCTATCTGATGCAATTTCCTTGTAAATGACTAATGACTGGTTAGTAACAAAATGGTGGGTGAGGTGAAAGTGTGGTCATTTGCAAAAACATCACGTTCTCACGTTACCAGCAGACCAGCTATAGATTGATGATAAGAGGAATTATGAGGAAAGAAACATTTTACCTTAAGGGATTTCACCTGAAAGAGACGAGTCCTATTCACCCTGTGTGTATGAAATTGTGTGTGTCTGTGCGCGCAAGTGTGTGTGAGTATTTGTCTGTGTGTCTATTTGTCTGTGTGTCTATTTGGCTGTGTGTGTGTGTACGCGCGTTAAAACCTGTTAAGAATAGGGCTGACTACTGCCCCCTTTGGAGGAATTGCGTGCCCATAGTAAACAGAAAAAAAATCCGTCCAAAATTGCTAATATATGCATATAATAATTATTATTGAATAGAAAACACTCTAAAGCTTCTAAAACCGTTCAAATTATGTCTGTATGTAAAGCAGAACTCTCAGGGCAGCCATTCTCCCAAACTCTCTCTTGTCATCAGAAAAGTTGGCCCAACTTTGACATCATCGCCCCCACACTTCCCAAGGAGCTACAGACCTGGGAACAGTTTCTATGTCTTCAGCGCGATGTCTGCTTTCAATGGGGCGTGCCATTGTGAGAATCGCGCGCCCACGAGACTTTTGGCGGGCTGAAACCTTCGGGTCACGCGAAAAAACAAGTACTTTCATGCGCGCGTCGGCTCCAGAGCTCTCTTTCTACCAGGATTGACCAAACGATGTCGGTGTTTCTGTTCGTGCTAAGGATTGTTTTCCACGTTTATAACATGCTAAGGCTTGATTCTGCACTTAGTTTGACCAGTTTAGTCGACATATAATATGTAATTTTGAAGTTTTGGTGCGCATCCACTAGAATTTTGGCTGCATTTCGACCGGAATTTGTCGCGTTTGATAACCTAAAGATAGACTTCAAAACCAAACGATGTTTTTGGTAAGTATAACTCCTTCCAGGTCTTCTGATGGAATAACATCAAAGGTAAGGGAATATTTATGTGGTAAATTTGGGTTTCTGTGGACTCCAAGATAGAGGAGACGTAATGCTAATTTCTGAGCGCCGTCTCATATTATAGCCTAGTGAACGAATTCTGTAACTTTAAAAATAAATGTAACACAGCGGTTGCATTAAGAAGAAGTGTATCTTTCTATCTATGTGTAGAACATGTATATTTAGTTAAAGTTTATGATGTGTATTGCTTGTTATCTGGCGTTATCTGACGGAGTTATCATCATTTCTCCGGACATTTGAGTAGCATTTTTTGAACATGGCGTCAATGTAAACAGAGATTTATGGATATAAATGGCATATTATTGAAAAAAACATAAATGTACTGTGTAACATGTTATATTACTGTCATCTGATGAAGATTTTCAAAAGGTTAGTGAATTATTTTTCTTTTAATCCTGCGTTTGTTGATTGCATATTTTGTTCAACTTGGCTATTCAAATTAGCTGTGTCTTCGGTGGTGGTTTGACATAAATATGTGCTATGTTTTCGCCGTAAAACATTTTAGAAATCTGACTTGCTGGGTAGATGAACAAGGTGTTTATCTTTCATTTGAGATATTGGACTTGTTAATGTGTGGAGGTTAAATATTTCTAAGAATATTTTTGCGTTCCATTGCGCCACGTTCCAGCTGAACGTGGGAGGGTTCATTCCCAAATGGGTACCATAACCCCCTTCTGGTTTAATTTCCCTCAGGAGTTTTTATTTATTTTTTACTTCAAAGAGAGTGTCCCCTCTAACACCTTGTGTGTGTGTGTGTGTGTGCTCATTTCCCTGTGGAATTGAGTAGAAAATAAATTAATTCCATCCTATTTCTTGTTAGACAGGTGAAAGCCAAAAGGGGAATTTAAAACCTGAGACAATCAGCTTCTCACTACAGCTGTGACTTAATCACTGAGGAGAGGGGGAAGAGAGGAGGAGTGTCTGTGATAGGGTGCAAGAGAGATCGTGATAGTGAATAGAGAGAGAGATAAACAGAGAGAGAGGTAGAGAGAGAGAGAGAGAGAGAGAGAGAGAGAAGGGTGATGAGGAGGAGAGGGATAGACACTTAGAGAGAGAGATAAACAGAGATAGAGGTAGAGAGAGAGAGAGAGAGAGAGAGAGAGAGAGAGAGAGAGAGAGAGAGAGAAGGGTGATGAGGAGGAGAGGGATAGACACTTACAGAGAGAGAGGTAGAGAGAGAGAGAGAGAGAGAGACAGAGAGAGAGAGAGAAAAGGGTGATGAGGAGGAGAGGGATAGACACTTAGAGAGAGAGATAAACAGAGAGAGAGGTAGAGAGAGAGAGAGAGAGAGGGGTGATGAGGAGGAGAGGGATAGACACTTACAGAGAGAGAGGTAGAGAGAGAGAGAGAGAGAGAGAATGGTGATGAGGAGGAGAGGGATAGACACTTCGAGAGAGAGATAAACAGAGAGAGAGGTAGAGAGAGAGAGAGAGAGAGAGAGAGAGAGGGGTGATGAGGAGGAGAGGGATAGACACTTAGAGAGAGAGTAATGACAGGGGAAGGTCAACTCCATTCCAGAC
Organism: Oncorhynchus nerka; assembly: GCF_034236695.1. Classification (NCBI taxonomy): domain Eukaryota; kingdom Metazoa; phylum Chordata; class Actinopteri; order Salmoniformes; family Salmonidae; genus Oncorhynchus; species Oncorhynchus nerka. Next base: position 37,586,373 of record NC_088424.1, read on the forward strand.
AGAGCCAATCTAATGATGCAAAACAGCTTGTATATCATCCCTCATACTACAGCAGAGCACAGTCCTGCCCCAACACCAAGGCTTCTATTCAATCAAACATGCATTGTGGTATTTACAGTGCATCTCTTTTCCCCATGGTTAAAAAAAATCATAAATTTTATTTAAGGCTACTTAAAAAAATAAATGAGAGAGAAAACAGGACAGGGAATTAGGATCTGTCAAACACCAAACTGAATGCTGTGATCAACAATGATGTGACAGAGTTCCTATGGCTGTCACGCCCTGACCGTAGAGAGCGTTTTATGTCTCTATTTTGGTTTGGTCAGGGTGTGATTTGGGTGGGCAGTCTATGTTCTATGTTTTTCTATTTCTATGTGTTTGGCCGGGTGTGGTTCTCAATCAGAGGCAGCTGTCTGTTGTTGGCTCTGATTGAGAACCATACTTAGGTAGCCTTTTCCCACCTGTGTGTTGTGGGTAATTATTTAATTATTGTGTGTGTTTGTGTGTGTGTGTGTGTGTTTGTGTGTGTGTGTGTGTGCGTGTGCGTGTGCGTGTGCGTGTGTGTGTGTGTGTGCGTGTGTGTGTGTGTGTTTGTGTGCACCTCGGTTGCGTCACGCTCTTTACTGTTTACCTGTTTTTTGGTTGTTTCGGTTTCACTTTCATTAAAAGATGTGGAACTACGTGCACTCTGCACCTTGGTTGATTTATGACAGGGACTTTGAGGATAGGGAGCGTGACATTGGCCCCTTGTAGACTCCCTTTTTTTAGCATATACAATTGAAGTCAGAAGTTTACATACACCTTAGCTAAATACATTTAAACTCAGTTTTTCACAATTCCTGACATTTAATCCTAGTAAAAATTCTCTGTCTTAGGTCAGTTAGGATCACTTTATTTTAAGAATGTGAAATGTCAGAATAACAGTAGAGAGAATGATTTATTTAAGCTTTTATTTCTTTCATCACTTTCCCAGTCGGTCAGAAGTTTACATACACTCAATTAGTATTTGGTAGCATTGCCTTTAAATTGTTTAACTTCGGTCAAACGTTTCGGGTAGATTCCCACAATAAGTGGGGTGAATTTTGGCCCATTCCTCCTGACAGAGCTGGTGTAACTGAGTCAGGTTTGTAGGCCTCTGCTCACACACACTTTTTCAATTCTGCTCACATATTTTCTATAGGGTTGAGGTCAGGGCTTTGTGATGGCCACTCCAATACATTGACTTTGTTGTCCTTAAGCCATTTTGCCACAACTTTGGAAGTATGCTTGGGGTCATTGTCCATTTGGAAGACTCATTTGCGACCAAGCTTAACTTCCTGACTGATGTCTCGAGATGTTTCTTCAATATATCCACATAATTTTCCTTCTTTCCTCATGAAGCCATCTATTTTGTGAAGTGCACCAGTACCTCTTGCAGCAACGCACCCCAACAACATGATGCTGCCACCCCCGTGCTTCATGGTTGGGATGGTGTCTTCAGCTGGCAAGCTCCCCCCTTTTTCCTCCAAACATAATGATGGTCATTTTGGCCAAACAGTTCTATTTTTGTTTCATCAGACCAGAGGACATTTCTCCAAAAAGTACAATGTGCAGTTGCAAATCGTAGTCAGGCTTCTTTATGGTGGTTTTGGAGCAGTGGCTTCTTCCTTTCCAGTTATGTTGTTATAGGACTCGTTTTACTGTGGATATAGATCATTTTGCGCCTGTTTCATCCAGCATCTTCACAAGGTCCTTTGCTGTTGTTCTGGGATTGATTTGCACTTTTGGCACCAAAGTACGTTCATCTCTAGGAGACAGAACGCGTCTCCTTCCTGAGTGGAATGACGGCTGCGTGGTCCCATGGTGTTTATACTTGCGTTCCGTTGTTTGTACAGATGAACGTGGTACCTTCAGGCGTTTGTAAATTGCTCCCAAGGATGAACCAGACTTGTGGAGGTCTACAATATTTATACGAGGTCTTGGCTGATTTCATTTGATTTTCCCATGATGTCAAGCAAAGAGGCACTGAGTTTGAAGGTAGGCCTTGAGATACATCCACAGGTACACCTCCAATTGACTTAGGCTAATTGACATAATTTATCAGAAGCTTCTACAGCCATGACAACATTTTCTGGAGTTTTCGTAGCTGTTTAAAGGCACAGTCAACTTAGTGTATGTAAACGTCTGACCCACTGGAATTGCGATCCAGTGACTCACTGGAATTGCAATCCAGTGAATTATAAGTGAAAATAATCTGTCTGTAAACATTTGTTGGAAAAACTACTTGTGTCATGCACAAAGTAGATGTCCTAACCGACTTGCCAAAACTATAGTTTGTTAACAAGAATTTTGTGGACTCCAACCTAAGTGTATGTAAACATCCGACTTCAACTGTATGTAAACTCCTGACTTCAACTGTATGTAAACTCCTGACTTCAACTGTATGTAAACTCCTGACTTCAACTGTATGTAAACTCCTGACTTCAACTGTAAAGACAAGGATGAAGATAGACATGAGTGAAAAACTGTCTAAAATGAGAGAGGAGAGGAATGGAGAGAGTCGGTGTGTACAGTCCAAAAGGAGTGTGGCTGTAGTGTATAAAGTTAGAGAGGAATTAGAGACAGTAGGTGTGTACAGTCCAAAAGGAGTGTAGCTGTAGTGTATAAAGTTAGAGAGGTATGGAGAGAGTAGGTGTGTACAGTCCAAAAGGAGTGTAGCTGTAGTGTATAAAGTTAGAGAGGTATGGAGAGAGTAGGTGTGTACAGTCCAAAAGGAGTGTAGCTGTAGTGTATAAAGTTAGAGAGGAATGGAGAGAGTCGGTGTGTACAGTCCAAAAGGAGTGTAGCTGTAGTGTATAAAGTTAGAGAGGTATGGAGAGAGTAGGTGTGTACAGTCCAAATGGAGTGTGGCTGTAGTGTGTAAAGTTAGAGAGGTATGGAGAGAGTAGGTGTGTACAGTCCAAAAGGAGTGTAGCTGTAGTGTATAAAGTTATAGAGGTATGGAGAGAGTAGGTGTGTACAGTCCAAAAGGAGTGTAGCTGTAGTGTATAAAGTTAGAGAGGTATGGAGAGAGTAGGTGTGTACAGTCCAAATGGAGTGTGGTTATAGTTATAGAGGTATGGAGAGAGTAGGTGTGTACAGTCCAAAAGGAGTGTAGCTGTAGTGTATAAAGTTAGAGGTATGGAGAGAGTAGGTGTGTACAGTTAGAGAGGTATGGCTGTAGTGTGTAAAGTTAGAGAGGTATGGAGAGAGTAGGTGTGTACAGTCCAAAAGGAGTGTAGCTGTAGTGTATAAAGTTAGAGAGGAATGGAGAGAGTAGGTGTGTACAGTCCAAAAGGAGTGTAGCTGTAGTGTATAAAGTTAGAGAGGTATGGAGAGAGTAGGTGTGTACAGTCCAAATGGAGTGTGGCTGTAGTGTATAAAGTTAGAGAGGTATGGAGAGAGTAGGTGTGTACAGTCCAAAAGGAGTGTAGCTGTAGTGTGTAAAGTTAGAGAGGAATGGAGAGAGTAGGTGTGTACAGTCCAAAAGGAGTGTAGCTGTAGTGTATAAAGTTAGAGAGGTATGGAGAGAGTAGGTGCGTACAGTCCAAATGGAGTGTGGCTGTAGTGTGTAAAGTTAGAGAGGTATGGAGAGAGTAGGTGTGTACAGTCCAAAAGGAGTGTGGCTGTAGTGTGTAAAGTTAGAGAGGTATGGAGAGAGTAGGTGTGTACAGTCCAAAAGGAGTGTAGCTGTAGTGTATAAAGTTAGAGAGGAATGGAGAGAGTCGGTGTGTACAGTCCAAAAGGAGTGTGGCTGTAGTGTATAAAGTTAGAGAGGTATGGAGAGAGTAGGTGTGTACAGTCCAAATGGAGTGTGGCTGTAGTGTATAAAGTTAGAGAGGTATGGAGAGAGTAGGTGTGTACAGTCCAAAAGGAGTGTAGCTGTAGTGTGTAAAGTTAGAGAGGAATGGAGAGAGTAGGTGTGTACAGTCCAAAAGGAGTGTAGCTGTAGTGTATAAAGTTAGAGAGGTATGGAGAGAGTAGGTGTGTACAGTCCAAATGGAGTGTGGCTGTAGTGTGTAAAGTTAGAGAGGTATGGAGAGAGTAGGTGTGTACAGTCCAAAAGGAGTGTGGCTGTAGTGTGTAAAGTTAGAGAGGTATGGAGAGAGTAGGTGTGTACAGTCTAAAAGGAGTGTGGCTGTAGTGTATAAAGTTAGAGAGGTATGGAGAGAGTCGGTGTGTACAGTCCAAATTGAGTGTGGCTGTAGTGTGTAAAGTTAGAGAGGTATGGAGAGAGTAGGTGTGTACAGTCCAAAAGGAGTGTGGCTGTAGTGTGTAAAGTTAGAGAGGTATGGAGAGAGTAGGTGTGTACAGTCCAAAAGGAGTGTGGCTGTAGTGTGTAAAGTTAGAGAGGTATGGAGAGAGTAGGTGTGTACAGTCCAAAAGGAGTGTAGCTGTAGTGTATAAAGTTAGAGAGGTATGGAGAGAGTCGGTGTGTACAGTCCAAAAGGAGTGTAGCTGTAGTGTATAAAGTTAGAGAGGTATGGAGAGAGTAGGTGTGTACAGTCCAAATGGAGTGTGGCTGTAGTGTGTAAAGTTAGAGAGGTATGGAGAGAGTAGGTGTGTACAGTCCAAAAGGAGTGTAGCTGTAGTGTATAAAGTTATAGAGGTATGGAGAGAGTAGGTGTGTACAGTCCAAAAGGAGTGTGGCTGTAGTGTGTAAAGTTAGAGAGGTATGGAGAGAGTAGGTGTGTACAGTCCAAAAGGAGTGTGGCTGTAGTGTGTAAAGTTAGAGAGGTATGGAGAGAGTAGGTGTGTACAGTCCAAAAGGAGTGTAGCTGTAGTGTATAAAGTTAGAGAGGTATGGAGAGAGTAGGTGTGTACAGTCCAAAAGGAGTGTGGCTGTAGTGTGTAAAGTTAGAGAGGTATGGAGAGAGTAGGTGTGTACAGTCCAAAAGGAGTGTGGCTGTAGTGTATAAAGTTAGAGAGGTATGGAGAGAGTCGGTGTGTACAGTCCAAAAGGAGTGTGGCTGTAGTGTGTAAAGTTAGAGAGGTATGGAGAGAGTAGGTGTGTACAGTCCAAAAGGAGTGTGGCTGTAGTGTGTAAAGTTAGAGAGGTATGGAGAGAGTCGGTGTGTACAGTCCAAAAGGAGTGTAGCTGTAGTGTATAAAGTTAGAGAGGTATGGAGAGAGTCGGTGTGTACAGTCCAAAAGGAGTGTGGCTGTAGTGTGTAAAGTTAGAGAGGTATGGAGAGAGTAGGTGTGTACAGTCCAAAAGGAGTGTGGCTGTAGTGTGTAAAGTTAGAGAGGTATGGAGAGAGTAGGTGTGTACAGTCCAAAAGGAGTGTGGCTGTAGTGTGTAAAGTTAGAGAGGTATGGAGAGAGTAGGTGTGTACAGTCCAAAAGGAGTGTGGCTGTAGTGTGTAAAGTTAGAGAGGTATGGAGAGATGCAGAGAAAAGGGGGAGGGTGTGAGCCTGACAGCAGGAGGATGAACATCACCATTCTGAGAATAGACGTTTAGCAGATGTATATGAACTGGAGCTGAATGCATAACGCTAATGTACTTCACAATGTGTCTCGACGTATATTACAGTTCAGTTGTTGAAGACAATGTTAGGCTACTGTGCCTCAACACTGTTAGACAGGGAGCTCAGCCTCATGTGGTTTGAGATGTGGCCCACAGTGCACTGCAGTATAAGTGGTATAGAGAGGTATGTGTACGTGGATGGCATGTTTGACAGGGAATGTAAGCAGTATAGACAGTGGGATGTTGTACAGTGTGCAGGTACTGCTGTATCAGTTGGTGTATGTGGATGGGATGTCGACTGCTCTGTATAATTGCACTGCTCTATGAGTAATGCTGACCCTGTTGAACTGTGAGCAGATTGGCTCCCTTGGTCTAAAGCTGTAAAGGCTTAGCCAATAGGAACCTTCGCTAGGGTTTCAGAGGTAAGGATACAGGAGAGTGAGAGAAAGAGAGAGAGAGAAAGCGGGATGGAGGTAGAGATGAAAATAATGGAGTGGATGTGTGTGGATTGCTGAGCCCTTTTTACAGCTGAGGAAACAAAGACGACATTCACTCAGGGCTGATTACACCCATTAGCTTGTGGTCTTCCAACCACAAGACATGGGCCGGATGTGTGTGTGGGGTGTGTGTGTGTGTGTGCCTGAATCTCCACCATACCAGGGTTCCTTTAGAAACTCGCACACACACACACACACACACACACACACACACACACACACACACACACACACACACACACACACACACACACACACACACACACACACACACACACACACACACACACACACACACACACACACACACACACACACACACACACACACACACACACACACACTAGCACGCACGCCTACAAGTATGCACACAGCTGTGGAGATTTGGTAAACAAGGACCTTGGCCAACACTGCACAGCAAGGCGAGCAGGGGGTCTATAGGAAGAGAGGGGGCAAAAAAGGGTAAGGGTTCAGGAAAGGAGCGAAGAGGAGAGATTGAATGATATGGAACGGAGGAGAGGAAGATGAAAGGTGGAAAAATGAAGGAAGAGATGTGGGAATAGAGAAGTGTCAGTTTAGGATTGCACAGTAGTGGGGTTATCGGGAGGTCAGGAATGGCTTGCCGAGGAGAGAGCAGACTGGAGAAATATTTGTAGATATTCTGGAGACAGAACAGCATTACTGCCAATCCCCATTAGAATCTCCAGTCCCTCCGTTAGACACACACACACACACACACACACACACACACACACACACACACACACACACACACACACACACACACACACACACACACACACACACACACACACACACACACACACACACACACACACACACACACACACACACTAGCACGCACACACACACACACACACGCACACATGCACACACACGCATGAACAAACACATGCACGAACAAACATGCATGCTGACACACACACACACACACATACATACATACGCACACACACACTAACCAGTGTAATCCTGATCATATTACCCTCACAAGCACTGATAAGTGGATGTGACATCCAACCTCAGCTATGGCTGAGGCTCTGAGGCTCCAGAGCTGTGGCAGGCAAGCAGCCCAGGGGAGATAGCACTGTAGTCAGACTGTACTTATTACACTGGAAACATATTGAGGAGAGCTTAGGGACGAGAAGAGGCTACTCTCTAGGGGACAGTCGGTTGACTGGAAAGCTACTGGCGGGAACATACTCTTTCACTCACTCACTGTCTCCCTGTCCCCATATCCCCATATCTTCTTCTGTCTCTCTCAATTTTATAGTCATTGCCTTATTCTCTCCACCCCCCCCCTCTCTCTCTCTCTCTCTTTCTCTCTCTCTCTCTCTCTCTCTCTCTCTCTCTCTCTCTCTCTTTCTCTCTCTCTCTCTCTCTCTCTCTCTCTCTCTCTCCCCCCCCCATCAGGACATTTATGGGCTATTGCAGTAAGGACAAATACATTTTCCCATCAAATAATGTTTTAATGTTTTTTAAACTTCAGGGGTCTTAAATTTTTTCAATCTATTAACAAAATGATCTTTGGAATGACCTTCTTAAAACAATTCCATATAGCTTAGTAGAACCCAAAATCAAATAGCAAAATGATCCTTGGTATGACATTCTTAAAACAATTCCAAATAGCTTAGTAAAACCCCAAATCAAATAGCAAAATATTCCTTGCTATGACCTTCTTAAAACAATTCCATATAGCTTAGTAGAAGCCAAAATCAAATAGCAAAATAATCCTTGCTATGACCTTCTTAAAACAATAGCTTAGTAGAACCTGGTGTGGTAGTATCTTAGCAGGATTTCTTAGAAGCGTCCAGGTTAGTGTCCCGCACATTGAAAGCAACAGTTCTAGCCTATAGCTCAGTGCGGCTGGCCACCTAGACTATTTACATTGACCCCCCCCCCCTCTGTTTTACACTGCTGCTTTTTTATTTGATTAGATATTTTTTACTTTAGTTTATTTTGTAAATATTATCTTAACTCTATTTGTTGAACTGCATTGTTAGATAAGGGCTTGAAAGTAAGCATTTCACTGTAAGGTCTGCACCTGTTGTATTCGGCGCATGTGACAAATAACATTTGATTTGATGTTATGGTCACTGTGGGTTAATGAAGCCGGTGACTGATGTGGTAAACTCTTCAATGTCATCGGATGAATCCCAGAACTTTTTCCAGTTTGTGCTAGCGAAACAGTCCTGTAGCTTAGCATCCACTTCATTGGACCACTTCAGAATTGAGCGTGTCACTGGTACTTCCTGTTTTTGCTTGTGAGCAGGAATCAGGAGCACAGAGTTATGGTCAGATTTGCTAAATTGAGGGCGAGGGAGAGCTTTTGACACATCCCTGTGTGTGGCGTAAAGGTGAACTAAAGTTTTATGTGTCTCTGTGTGTGGCGTAAAGGTGAACTAGAGTTTTATGTGTCTCTGTGTGTGGAGTAAAGGTGAACTAGAGTTTGATATGTGTCTCTGTGTGTGGAGTAAAGGTGAACTAGAGTTTTATATGTGTCTCTGTGTGTGGAGTAAAGGTGAACTAGAGTTCTATGTGTCTCTGTGTGTGGAGTAAAGGTGAACTAGAGTTTGATATGTGTCTCTGTGTGTGGAGTAAAGGTGAACTAGAGTTTTATATGTGTCTCTGTGTGTGGCATAAAGGTGAACTAGAGTTTTATATGTGTCTCTGTGTGTGGTGTAAAGGTGAACTAGAGTTTTATATGTGTCTCTGTGTGTGGTGTAAAGGTGAACTAGAGTTTTATATGTGTCTCTGTGTGTGGCATAAAGGTGAACTAGAGTTTTATATGTGTCTCTGTGTGTGGCGTAAAGGTGAACTAGAGTTTTATATGTGTCTCTGTGTGTGGTGTAAAGGTGAACTAGAGTTTTATATGTGTCTCTGTGTGTGGCGTAAAGGTGAACTAGAGTTTTATATGTGTCTCTGTGTGTGGCATAAAGGTGAACTAGAGTTTTATATGTGTCTCTGTGTGTGGCGTAAAGGTGAACTAGAGTTTTATATGTGTCTCTGTGTGTGGCATAAAGGTGAACTAGAGTTTTATATGTGTCTCTGTGTGTGGTGTAAAGGTGAACTAGAGTTTTATATGTGTCTCTGTGTGTGGTGTAAAGGTGAACTAGAGTTTTATATGTGTCTCTGTGTGTGGCATAAAGGTGAACTAGAGTTTTATATGTGTCTCTGTGTGTGGTGTAAAGGTGAACTAGAGTTTTATATGTGTCTCTGTGTGTGGCATAAAGGTGAACTAGAGTTTTATATGTGTCTCTGTGTGTGGTGTAAAGGTGAACTAGAGTTTTATATGTGTCTCTGTGTGTGGCATAAAGGTGAACTAGAGTTTTATATGTGTCTCTGTGTGTGGTGTAAAGGTGAACTAGAGTTTTATGTGTCTCTGTGTGTGGTGTAAAGGTGAACTAGAGTTTTATATGTGTCTCTGTGTGTGGTGTAAAGGTGAACTAGAGTTTTATATGTGTCTCTGTGTGTGGTGTAAAGGTGAACTAGAGTTTTATATGTGTCTCTGTGTGTGGCATAAAGGTGAACTAGAGTTTTATATGTGTCTCTGTGTGTGGCGTAAAGGTGAACTAGAGTTTTATATGTGTCTCTGTGTGTGGCATAAAGGTGAACTAGAGTTTTATATGTGTCTCTGTGTGTGGTGTAAAGGTGAACTAGAGTTTTATATGTGTCTCTGTGTGTGGTGTAAAGGTGAACTAGAGTTTTATATGTGTCTCTGTGTGTGGTGTAAAGGTGAACTAGAGTTTTATATGTGTCTCTGTGTGTGGCATAAAGGTGAACTAGAGTTTTATATGTGTCTGTGTGTGAACACCATCCCAACCGTGAAGCACGGGGGTGGCAGCATCATGTTGTTGGGGTGCTTTGCTGCAGGATTGGTGCACTTCACAAAATAGATGGCATCATGACTACAGAAAATTATGTGGATATATTGAAGCAACATCTCAAGACATCAGTCAGGAAGGTAAAGCTTGGTCGCAAATGAGTCTTTCAAATAGGCAATGACCACAAGTATACTTCCAAAGTTGTGGCAAAATGGCTTAAGGACAACAAAGTCAATGTATTGGAGTGGCCATCACAAAGCCCTGACCTCAATCCTATAGAACATTTGTGGGCAGAATTGAAAAAGCGTGTGCGAGCAAGGAGGCCTACAAACCTGACTCTGTTACACCAGCTCTATCAGGAGGAATGGGCCAAAATTCACTTAACTTATTTTGGAAAGCTTGTGGAAGGCTACCCAAAATGTTTGACCCAAGTTAAACAATTTAAAGGCAATGCTACCAAATACTAATTGAGTGTATGTAAACTTCTGACCCACTGGGAATGTGATGAAAGAAAATAAAAGCTGAAATAAATCATTCTCTCTACTATTATTCCGACATTTCACAATCTTAAAATAAAGTGGTGATCCTAACTGACCTAAAACGGGGAATTTCTACTGGGAATAAATGTCAGGAATTGTGAAAAACTGAGTTTAAATGTATTTGGCTAAGGTGTATGTAAACTTCTGACTTCAACTGTATGAGAGTGGTACTCAGTGATGTGTTCTGTTGGATTTTCCCCAATCATAACGCTTTCAGGACATAAAGTTCTTTACTTCATTTTTTTGTTGCAGTTTTACTTTAGTGCCTTATTGGAAACATGATGCATGTTTTGAAATATTTGTATTCTGTATAGGCTTTCTTCTTTTCAAAATGTAATTTAGGTTAGTATTGTGGAGTAACTACAATATTGTTGATCCATCCTCAGTTATTCCTATCACATCCATTCATCTCTGCAATTGTTTTAAAGCAACCATTGGCCTCATGATGAAATCCAGGAGTGGTTTCCTTCTTCTTCGGCAACTGAGTTAGAAAGCGGAAAGACTCCTGTATCTTTGTAGTGAATGGGTGTAACTCATAACTTCACCATGCTCAAAGGAATATTCAGCGTCTGCTTTTTATTTGTACCCATCTAGCAATAGGTGCCCTTCTTTGCGAGGCATCGGGAAAACCTCCCTGGTCTTTGTGGTTGAATCTGTGTTTGAAAGTTAATGCTCAATTGAGGGACCTTACAGATAATTGTATGTGTGGGGTACAGAGATGAGGGACCTTACAGATAATTGTATGTGTGGGGTACAGAGATGAGGGACCTTACAGATAATTGTATGTGTGGGGTACAGAGATGAGGGACCTTACAGATAATTGTATGTGTGGGGTACAGAGATGAGGGACCTTACAGATAATTGTATGTGTGGGGTACAGAGATGAGGCACCTTACAGATAATTGTATGTGTGGGGTACAGAGATGAGGGACCTTACAGATAATTGTATGTGTGGGGTACAGAGATGAGGGACCTTACAGATAACTGTATGTGTGGGGTACAGAGATGAGGGACCTTACAGATAACTGTATGTGTGGGGTACAGAGATGAGGGACCTTACAGATAATTGTATGTGTGGGGTACAGAGATGAGGGACCTTACAGATAACTGTATGTGTGGGGTACAGAGATGAGGGACCTTACAGATAATTGTATGTGTGGGGTACAGAGATGAGGGACCTTACAGATAACTGTATGTGTGGGGTACAGAGATGAGGGACCTTACAGATAATTGTATGTGTGGGGTACAGAGATGAGGGACCTTACAGATAATTGTATGTGTGGGGTACAGAGATGAGGGACCTTACAGATAATTGTATGTGTGGGGTACAGAGATGAGGGACCTTACAGATAATTGTATGTGTGGGGTACAGAGATGAGGGACCTTACAGATAATTGTATGTGTGGGGTACAGAGATGAGGGACCTTACATATAATTGTATGTGTGGGGTACAGAGATGAGGGACCTTACAGATAATTGTATGTGTGGGGTACAGAGATGAGGGACCTTACAGATAATTGTATGTGTGGGGTACAGAGATGAGGGACCTTACAGATAATTGTATGTGTGGGGTACAGAGATGAGGGACCTTACAGATAATTGTATGTGTGGGGTACAGAGATGAGGGACCTTACAGATAATTGTATGTGTGGGGTACAGAGATGAGGGACCTTACAGATAATTGTATGTGTGGGGTACAGAGATGAGGGACCTTACAGATAACTGTATGTGTGGGGTACAGAGATGAGTTAGTCATTCAAAAATCATGTTAAACACAATTTATGTGCACAGAGTTAGTCCATGTAACATATTGTGACTTGTTACGCACATTTTGACTCCTGAACTTATTTAAGCTTGCCATAAGAAAGGGGTTGAATACCTATTGAGTTCAATATATTTCAGCTTAATTAATTTTACAAATGTATTAATTTGCAAAAATGTCTAAAAACATAATTCCACTTTGACATTATGGGGTATTGTGTATAGGCCAGTGACACAAAATCTCAATTGAATCCATTTTAAATTCAGGCTGTAACACCACCAATTGGGGAAAATACTTTCTGAAGGCACTGTATATTAACTATGTCCTCGTTCGGCCATGACTCTGTAAAGCATAGGATATTACAGTTCTTCAGGTCCCGTTGACAGGATTGTCTTGAACAGAGTTCATCCAGTTAGTTCTCCAGTGATTGTAGATTCACCAGTAGAACAGTGGGTAGAGACGGTCTATTTACTCGCTGGCGTAGTTTCATCAGGGTGCCCCCACGTTGACCTCTATATCGTAGTTTCATCGGGGTGCCCCCACGTTGACCTCTATATCGTAGTTTCATCAGGGTGCCCCCACGTTGATCTCTATATCGTAGTTTCATCAGGGTGCCCCCACGTTGACCTCTATATCGTAGTTTCATCGGGGTGCCCCCACGTTGACCTCTATATCGTAGTTTCATCAGGGATCACCTATGTTGATCTCTATATCGTAGTTTCATCAGGGTGCCCCCACGTTGACCATTATATTGTAGTTTCATCAGGGTGCCCTCGCGTTGACCTCTATATCGTAGTTTCATCAGGGTGCCCCCACGTTGACCTCTATATCGTAGTTTCATCAGGGTGCCCCCACGTTGACCTCTATGTCGTAGTTTCATCAGGGTGCCCCCACGTTGACCTCTATATCGTAGTTTCTCAGGGTGCCCCCACGTCGACCTCTATATCGTAGTTTCATCAGGGTTCCCCCACGTTGACCTCTATATCGTAGTTTCATCAGGGTTCCCCCACGTTGACCTCTATATCGTAGTTTCATCAGGGTTCCCCCACGTTGACCTCTATATCGTAGTTTCTCAGGGTGCCCCCACGTCGACCTCTATATCGTAGTTTCATCAGGGATCCCCTATGTTGACCTCTATATCGTAGTTTCATCAGGGTGCCCCCAAGTTGACCTCTATATCATAGTTTCATCAGGGTGCTCTCACGTTGATCTCTATATTGTAGTTTCATCAGGGTTCCCCCACATTGACCTCAATATCGTAGTTTCATCAGGGTGCCCCCACGTTGACCTCTATATCGTAGTTTCATCAGGGTGCCCCCACGTCAGCATCTATATCATAGTTTCGTCGGGCTGCCCCCACGTCAGCATCTATATCATAGTTTCATCAGGGTGTCCCCACGTCAACCTCTATATCATAGTTTCGTCGGGCTGCCCCCACGTCAGCATCTATATCATAGTTTCGTCGGGGTGCCCCCACGTCAACCTCTATATCATAGTTTCATCAGGGTGCCCCCACGTCAACCTCTATATCATAGTTTCATCAGGGTGCCCCCATGTTGACCTCTATATCATAGTTTCATCAGGGTGCCCCCACGTCAACCTCTATATCATAGTTTCATCAGGGTGCCCCCACGTCAACCTCTATATCATAGTTTAATCAGGGTGCCCCCACATCAACCTCTATATCATAGTTTCATCGGGCTGCCCCCACGTCAGCATCTATATCATAGTTTCGTCGGGCTGCCCCCACGTCAGCATCTATATCATAGTTTCGTCGGGCTGCCCCCACGTCAACCTCTATATCATAGTTTCGTCGGGCTGCTCCCACGTCAGCATCTATATCATAGTTTCATCAGGGTGCCCCCACGTCAACCTCTATATCATAGTTTCATCAGGGTTCCCCCACGTTGACCTCTATATCATAGTTTCGTCGGGCTGCCCCCACGTCAACCTCTATATCATAGTTTCGTCGGGCTGCCCCCACATCAGCATCTATATCATAGTTTCGTCGGGCTGCCCCCACGTCAACCTCTATATCATAGTTTCGTCGGGCTGCCCCCACGTCAGCATCTATATCATAGTTTCATCAGGGTGCCCCCACGTCAACCTCTATATCATAGTTTCGTCGGGCTGCCCCCACGTCAGCATCTATATCATAGTTTCATCAGGGTGCCCCCACGTCAACCTCTATATCATAGTTTCATCAGGGTGCCCCCACGTCAACCTCTATATCATAGTTTCATCAGGGTGCCCCCACGTCAACCTCTATATCATAGTTTCGTCGGGCTGCCCCCACGTCAGCATCTATATCATAGTTTCGTCGGGCTGCCCCCACGTCAGCATCTATATCATAGTTTCATCAGGGTGTCCCCACGTCAACCTCTATATCATAGTTTCGTCGGGCTGCCCCCACGTCAGCATCTATATCATAGTTTCGTCGGGGTGCCCCCACGTCAACCTCTATATCATAGTTTCATCAGGGTGCCCCCACGTCAACCTCTATATCATAGTTTCATCAGGGTGCCCCCATGTTGACCTCTATATCATAGTTTCATCAGGGTGCCCCCACGTCAACCTCTATATCATAGTTTCATCAGGGTGCCCCCACGTCAACCTCTATATCATAGTTTAATCAGGGTGCCCCCACATCAACCTCTATATCATAGTTTCATCGGGCTGCCCCCACGTCAGCATCTATATCATAGTTTCGTCGGGCTGCCCCCACGTCAGCATCTATATCATAGTTTCGTCGGGCTGCCCCCACGTCAACCTCTATATCATAGTTTCGTCGGGCTGCTCCCACGTCAGCATCTATATCATAGTTTCATCAGGGTGCCCCCACGTCAACCTCTATATCATAGTTTCATCAGGGTTCCCCCACGTTGACCTCTATATCATAGTTTCGTCGGGCTGCCCCCACGTCAACCTCTATATCATAGTTTCGTCGGGCTGCCCCCACATCAGCATCTATATCATAGTTTCGTCGGGCTGCCCCCACGTCAACCTCTATATCATAGTTTCGTCGGGCTGCCCCCACGTCAGCATCTATATCATAGTTTCATCAGGGTGCCCCCACGTCAACCTCTATATCATAGTTTCGTCGGGCTGCCCCCACGTCAGCATCTATATCATAGTTTCATCAGGGTGCCCCCACGTCAACCTCTATATCATAGTTTCATCAGGGTGCCCCCACGTCAACCTCTATATCATAGTTTCATCAGGGTGCCCCCACGTCAACCTCTATATCATAGTTTCGTCGGGCTGCCCCCACGTCAGCATCTATATCATAGTTTCGTCGGGCTGCCCCCACGTCAACCTCTATATAATAGTTTCGTCGGGCTGCCCCCACGTCAGCATCTATATCATAGTTTCGTCGGACTGCCCCCACGTCAACATCTATATCATAGTTTCATCAGGGTGCCCCCACGTTGTCCTCTATATCATAGTTTCATCAGGGTGCCCCCACGTCAGCATCTATATCATAGTTTCATCAGGGTTCCCACACGTTGACCTCTATATCATAGTTTCGTCGGGCTGCCCCCACGTCAGCATATATATCATAGTTTCGTCGGGCTGCCCCCACGTCAACCTCTATATCATAGTTTCATCAGGGTGCCCCCACGTCAACCTCTATATAATAGTTTCGTCGGGCTGCCCCCACGTCAGCATCTATATCATAGTTTCGTCGGGCTGCCCCCACGTCAGCATCTATATCATAGTTTCGTCGGGCTGCCCCCACGTCAGCATCTATATCATAGTTTCGTCGGGCTGCCCCCACGTCAACCTCTATATCATAGTTTCGTCGGGCTGCCCCCACATCAGCATCTATATCATAGTTTCGTCGGGCTGCCCCCACGTCAGCATCTATATCATAGTTTCATCAGGGTGCCCCCACGTCAACCTCTATATCATAGTTTCGTCGGGCTGCCCCCACGTCAGCATCTATATCATAGTTTCGTCGGGCTGCCCCCACGTCAGCATCTATATCATAGTTTCGTCGGGCTGCCCCCACGTCAGCATCTATATCATAGTTTCGTCGGGCTGCCCCCACGTCAACCTCTATATCATAGTTTCGTCGGGCTGCCCCCATGTCAGCATCTATATCATAGTTTCGTCGGGCTGCCCCCACGTCAACCTCTATATCATAGTTTCGTCAGGCTGCCCCCACGTCAGCATCTTTATCATAGTTTCATCAGGGTGCCCCCACGTCAACCTCTATATCATAGTTTCATCAGGGTTCCCCCACGTTGACCTCTATATCATAGTTTCGTTGGGCTGCCCCCTCGTCAACCTCTATATCATAGTTTCGTCGGGCTGCCCCCACGTCAGCATCTATATCGTAGTTTCGTCGGGCTGCCCCCACGTCGTCCTCTATTTCATAGTATTTTCTTCTTCCAAGTGTCGGGGATTAGGACCTGGTCCTGGGTGAGCAGTATGTCCTGTGTCTCCAAGTCACTGAAGTAGAATTCTTCAACCAAATCAACGTCAGTGATCGCTGTTCTGCTGTCCAGAAGCTCTTTTCCGTCATAGGAAAAGTAATGTACAAAAAGTGTTAGGATCAGTGCAAAAAAACACAAACTTGTAATATATCCCAGTTCCATTCTATATGTGTGTGTGTGTGTAATCATCTGTAAGCCCTCTGGAAGTGTCAGTCTAATGAACTGGGGTATCAGATTCACCAGTGGCCTGTCAAGAGGGGATTTTTTTATTATGACAAGAACCTTTAATAAGGGGCTATAAGCATTCATCTGCCTCTCCCTCTTTACACCCCCTCCCCTCCCTTCCACTTAACTTTACAGATCTGTCTTTCACCAATGAGTCTCTGTAGAACTCTGCCTGTATATTTCTAATGTCATAATATTGTTGTTGTTGTGCTTTCATAGTGTCCATTTAGAACTTGGCCTGTGTTTATGATGTCATAATGGCCATATAAGATTAGAACACTGAGTGTGATGTCATAATGGGAAAGAATGTTTGCTTTCTCCAATTTGTTGGTGTGGTTGAGGGGAATTCCTTATCATTATGTGAATATCGACTCAGAGTATGTAATATTAGAACTCTGGGTGTGTGATGTCATATTGGCCATTTAATATTAAAACTTGGTGTGTGTTCGCAATGTCATAATGGCCAATGAAGATCAGGCATGGAAAGAACACCTGTCAGTCATGTTTCTTTACTTCATGTCATAGAAACTCAAGACTTCTAAAATACTTCTAAAACAGAATTAATCAAGTTTTTCCTAAATCAGATGAAAGGCTTTTAGTTAAGGGAGAACACTGATGATTAATGGAAGAACGTTTTTTTTAGATAGATAATGATGAGGTGCTTTTTTTGCACGTGCCCTTAAACTATTCACGTAGCATAAAATAACCACAAACACAGAAGCCCAAAGACGTTATACACAGGAAAAGAATGCACATATCCACAACCAGAGGGAGGCAGACACAAACAGTGACAAAAACATGCTGATGCACGTACATACACACATGGAAATATTGATGCACCACAGGCACAAAGAACCAATCTCTCCATTCTTGTACTTCCTTGTATGAACTCCTTCCAAAGGACAGATCAAATTCAAAATGATCTCTTCTGTTCATCTAACAGTGAGACAAACAAAGTGGTGGTGGGAGGAAGGAGGAAGAGAGAGAGAGAAAGAAGAGCGAGAGAGAGACGGAGAAAAGAAAGATTGAGAGCTGCAGGAAAGATGCTGACAGCTCCCTGTGTTTAAAATAGCCTGAATAGCGATGTTCCGAAATGAAATATTTCGTGATCCTAATTTCGCCCAGAACACGTGAATTATTCATTGTGGAGCAATGACACACGGAGAGAGGGACAAAGAGTCGAGGCTCTATTCTGATTTACATAATAAATTCATGACTCACCGTTAAAATAAAGAGGAGGAGAGAAGGGATGAGAAAGGATTCACAGATGCCTCGTGAGCCTTGGAGGGAGAGAGAAGGGAGATAGAAAGAGTAGAGAAAAAGACTGGCTAAAATGAAGAGAGCTGTGTAGAAACCGATGAAAAAAGAGAGAGGGTGAATTGATCTTATCCACAAGTCCAGATCTTAGTAAACACAGATAAAGTAAAAGAGGCGTGTGAGTACCAGTGGCGGTTGGTGCCGTTTAAGATGAGGGAGGATGATAATGTTTTGTATGAGCATGGCCTTAATTCTATTACAGCATATTGGATGGCTGTCATTCATATTTCATTCACCCACCTCAATGTAGCATGGTTAGGTTTATGATACTTACTACATGATACTAAAATGTTTCCTATACCCATCATGAGTTTGCTACAACCTAGCCTATAAATTAAAATTTACAACATATGTGCACAGGTTGAGAGAAATTTGAGTACTCAAGGTGACAGACAGTGGCACATTCAATACCGCCTTAAACAATCTTGCCTGCATCTAGCTGATCTAGGTTTTAATCATTAGCCAACAGTTGCAAACGAGAGTTTCTTTTGGAAAAATTCAGGTAAGTTTATCCCCGTTTAGTTCCATTTGTTTCCATTTAAAACTTCTTCAGGCTAGGGTCTATTTTTCTCTGCTTCCTGTCTGACTGACGTGCCCAAAGTAAACTGCCTTTTTCTCAGGCCCTGAAGCCAGGATATGCATACAATTGTAACACTTGTTTACAGACAGATTATTTCACTTATAATTCAATGTATCAAAATTCCAGTGGGTCAGACGTTTACATACATTAAGGTGACTGTGCATTTAAACAGCTTGGAAAATTCCAGAAAATTATGTCATGGCTTTAGAAGCTTCTGATAGGCTAATTGACATAATTTGAGTCATTTGGAGGTGTACCTGTGGATGTATTTCAAGGCCTACCTTCAAACTCAGTGCCTCTTTGCTTGACATCATGGGAAAATCAAAATAGATCAGCCAAGACCTCAGAATTGTATTTTTAGACCTCCACAAGTCTGGTTAATCTTTGGGAACAATATCCAAACACCCGAAGGTACCACATTCATCTGTACAAACAAGAGTACGCAAGTATAAACACCATGTATGTAAAGTGCATGTAAACTTCCAACTTCAACTGTATAGCTAGCTCTCTCTCGCTCTCTTCTTGCTTCTCCTTCATTTTTGAAGAAATGAATTTCTTCAAAACTGTTCAACTATTGTCTTTCTCTCTTTTACTAAACTATACATCACATTTTATGCACTACAGTTCTAGCTAGCTGTAGCTTATTCTTTCAGTACTATATTAATTTTATGATCCTTTCATTGGGTGAACAACATGTCAGAGCTCTGATACAGTTCATTTGGAAAGTATTCAGACCCTTTGACTTTTTCGACATTTTGTTACATTACAGCCTTACTCTAAAATGGATTATTAAAAAATAAAAAAGCATCGATTTACACATAATACCCGATAATGACAAAGCAATTATTATTTGTATTATTTTATTTGACAAATGTATAAAAAAAAACAGAAATATCAGAAATATCTCTTCAGAGATGTTTGATCGGGTTCAATTCCGGGCTCTGGCTTGGCCTCTCAAGGACATTCAGAGACTTGGTCCAAAGCCGCTCCTGCATAGTCTTGGCTGTGTGTTTCGGGTCATTGTCCTATTGGAAGGTGAACCTTTGCCCCCAGTCTGAGGTCCTGAGTGCTATTGAATAGGTTTTCATCAAGAATCTCTCATTACTTTGCACCATTCATCTTTCCCTTGATCCTGACTATTCTCCCATTCCCTACCACTGAAAAACATCCCCACAGCATGATGATGCCACCACCATGCTTCACTGTTGGGATGGTGCCAGGTTTCCTCCAGACGTGACGCTTGGCACTCATGCAAAAGGGTTCAATCTTTCATCAGACCAGAGCATTCTGTTTCTCATGCTCTGAGAGTCTTTAGGTACTTTTTGGCAAACTCCAAGCGGGCTGTCATGTGCTTTTACTGAGGAGTGGCTTCTGTCTGGCCACTCTACTGTTAAGGCCTGATTGGTGGATTGCTGCAGAGATGGTTGTATTTCAATTACGGAAACCACAGCGCTCTGACTAGACGTGTATCACAAGACAAACAATACCTCACAATGATTTGGTGCAAAGAACTGAACTAAATAGTGTGTGATAATGACATACAGGTGTGTGAACAGGTGATCCAAATTCAGGTGATTGGGATCTGGAGAGTAAGCTGCGTTCAGGGGATCCATGTGTTTGTGAACTGGAAAGTGGGCTGCGTTCAGGGGATCTACGCGTTTGAGAGTGTGAGTTGGAAGAAGACGTTACACAGAGAGAGTCTGAATTCTAACATAATTCTGTCAAGCTTGATACAGCTTCAACTAGCACCGACGTGTCAAGTGAGAGGTGTCAAAGCCCATTAGCCCAACAATGGCAGGAGAGTCACACAGACTACCCCAACCAAATGGAGAGGCCTTAGAGGCTCCCTCCCGCTGTTCAGAGGTAATTAAAATACAGTACCCTTTGCATGTAAAGAATGATAAGTCAAGAAAAGATTACAAAATGAAGCTCCTTATGGAAAATCAAGAGACACTTTTTGCTGACTATTACAAAAATGGGAACATCAGCAACCTTATCTTCCACACAAACCATCCCCTGGCATGGCACAGTGCTATATTAGCACACTACCCCTCTGTTACGAGAGCGGGGATTAACGAGGGGTGGAAACTCAGAATACTTGATAACGAGGACTCTGAGTCAAGTAATATAAATATCTATAAGTCCGGAACAGTAATGGCACAGGGTAATCACAAACAGTTTCAGCTGGACTTTCACCTAATCAAAGAATTAGCCCAGCAGGAGAAGCTCTCCCTTGATAAAGATACTCCCACACCGAGCGGGTCAGACCAGACCTCTTCATTATGTAACCCCACAGACGAGCAACCCCCAGCAGAGAGTCAACCTCCCAGCACAGATTACCACTCCCTCATTGAAATGAAGGACACATTCACCCAGCTGGAGATAAGGCAGGTGGAGCTGGAACAGCAGGTGATTACACTTCAGTCAGCATAGACCCAGACAACAGTCCAGCACAACAACAGCCCCTTAACCAGACCCGGAGAGCTGGAGGTGGACAGAGACATATCTGCACTTTGGACAGTGGTGAGACAAATACAACAGGAGAAAGAGGAGCAGAACAGAGCACTAGAGGAGAGTGTCAGACTGCTGGTGGAGGAGAGGTTGAGGGGATGGAGGAGAGGGTGAGGGGATGGAGGAGAGGTTGAGGGGGACGGCGTGCGACAGAGAACAACCCTCTAGAGAGGTGGCCACCCCCACAGAGAAGCCAGCAGAACAGCCCACCTCAGCACCCAACAAAAGTCTCGACACCACAGCAGAACAGTCCACACCAGACCCTGACCATAGAGTCGACATCACAGCAGAACAGACAAATGAAGAACCCCAAGCCCAGCGGCTCTCACCCCTCTGAGCACCCCCTGTCAGCCTGCCTGATAGCCCTTCTGACAACCCCCCCACACCCACTGAGGACAAACACAAGACACAGATTGTACTACTTATGGACTCAAATGGGAAATATATAGAAGAAAAAAACCTTTTTCCCAAACACAGTGTGTCTAAACTCTGGTGTCCAAACACCCAGCGCGCCCTAGACCTTCTGTCTGAGGCCAAACTAGGGTCACCCAGCCACATAATAATATACACAGGCACAAACGACCTGAGAGCACAGCAAGAAAGAGTTGCCACAGCACTGAAGGGAGTGATTGAAAAGGCTTCTTCTACTTTCCCCAACGCACAAGTGGTTATCTCCACCCTGCTACCACGGAAAGACTTCCACCCTGCCACAATACAGCGGGTAAATGCAAGTATTTCCCGTGACTGTGCCTCAAAACCAAATGTTTTCCTGGCCCACCACTCCACCCTGGACTTGAACAGCCTCTATGACCAGGTCCACCTCTACAAGGCAGCAGTGCCCACCTTTGCCCGAACTCTAAAGGACATCGCTCTCAAACGTATCCCCAACACTTCACACAGGAGCAACAGATCAATAGACACCCCACCCAGACCGGCGAGACACCCTCCCAGACCTGCAGGACCCCCCCCTGGACCTACACATAGAGGACCCACGCCAAGAGGAATTACATCCAGACCACCGCACACCCAGACACATCCACACCCCCACCCCAACCAATCAACACCCCCCCCCACGTCAACCATGCCCACACGCCATTTAGGCCCCCTCAGATCAGACCTATGCCACTCCTGCCCACCCCATGCACCCCACCCCCGCAAAGAGGGCCTCAACATGGAAGCCACACATACGCCCAGGTAGTGAGCGGGTAAACAGTCCCAACCCCCACTCTCACACTCGCCCAAGCCAATGGCATGTACCAGATGCTCAGCAGGCTCTGCTCACACTTACTGGCCTGAGGCCAAACCACGACCAACAACATTGGACACTCTATGGAACAAAAAGCATTCACTATATCATCCTGGAATATCCAAGGCCTGAGGTCATCTGCCTTTGGCCTGAAGAGCAGAAACCCGGACTTCACCAAAGAAATCGGTAATACAGACATTGTCATCCTGCAAGAAACCTGGTATAGAGGAGACAGACCCACTGGTTGCCCTCTAGGTTACAGAGACCTGGTAGTCCCATCCACCAAACTACCAGGTGTGAAACAGGGAAGGGACTCAGGGGGTATGCTAATTTGGTATAGAGCAGACCTAACTCACTCCATTAAATTAATCAAAACAGGAACATTCTACATTTGGCTAGAAATTCAAAAGGAAATTATCCTAACAGAGAAAAATGTCCTCCTGTGTGCTACCTATATCCCCCCACTAGAATCCCCATAGTTTAATGAAGACAGCTTCTCCATCCTGGAGGGCGAAATCAATCATTTCCAGGCCCAGGGACATGTACTAGTCTGTGGCGACCTAAATGCCAGAACCGGACAAGAACCTGACACCCTCAGCACACAGGGGGACAAACATCTGCCTGGAGGTGACAGCATCCCCTCCCACATATGCCCCCTAGGCACAACTATGACAACATAACCAACAAAAACGGGTCACAACTCCTGCAGCTCTGTCGCACGCTGGGTATGTACATAGTCAACGGTAGGCTTCGAGGGGACTCCTATGGTAGGTACACCTATAGCTCATCTCTTGGCAGTAGTACTGTAGACTACTTTATCACTGACCTCAACCCAGAATCTCTCAGAGCGTTCACAGTCAGCCCACTGACACCCCTATCAGACCACAGCAAAATCACAGTCTACTTAAACAGAGCAATACTCAATCATGAGGCATCAAAGCCAAAGGAACTGAGTAACATTAAGAAATGCTATAGATGGAAGGAATGCAGTTTGGAAACCTACCAAAAAACAATTAGGCAACAACAAATTCAATCCCTTTTAGACAATTTCCTGGGTAAAACGTTCCACTGTAATAGTGAAGGTGTAAACTTGGCAGTAGAAAATCTTAACAGTATATTTGACCTCTCAGCTTCCCTATCAGATCTAAAAATCTCAAATAGAAAACCGAAGAAAATTAACAATAATGACAAATGGTTTGATGAAGAATGCAAAAATCTAAGAAAGAAATTGAGAAACCTGTCCAACCAAAAACATAGAGACCCGGAAAACCTGAGTCTACGCCTTCACTATGGTGAATCACTAAAACAATACAGAAATACACTACGGAAAAAGAAGGAACAGCATGTCAGAAATCAGCTTAATGCAATTGAAGAATCCATAGACTCTAACCACTTCTGGGAAAATTGGAAAACACTAAACAAACAACAACACGAAGAATTATCTATCCAAAATGGAGATGTATGGGTAAACCACTTCTCCAATCTTTTGGTTCTATAACAAAGAACAAAGAGCAAAAACATATACATGATCAAATACAGATCTTAGAATCAACTATTAAAGACTACCAGAACCCACTGGATTCTCCAATTACATTGAATGAGTTACAGGACAAAATAAAAACCCTTCAACCCAAAAAGGCCTGTGGTGTCGATGGTATCCTCAATGAAATGATCAAATATACAGACAACAAATTCCAATTGGCTATACTAAAACTCTTTAACATCATACTTAGCTCTGGCATCTTCCCAATATTTGGAACCAAGGACTGATCACCCCAATCCACAAAAGTGGAGACAAATTTGACCCCAATAACTACCGTGGAATATGTGTCAACAGTAACCTTGGAAAAATCCTCTGCATTATTATTAACAGCAGACTCGTACATTTCCTCAATGAAAACAACGTACTGAGCAAATGTCAAATTGGCTTTTACCAAATTACCGTACAACAGACCATGTATTCACCCTGCACACCTAATTGACAACCAAACAAACCAAAACAAAGGCAAAGTCTTCTCATGCTTTGTTGATTTCAAAAAGCCTTCGACTCAATCTGGCATGAGGGTCTGCTATACAAACTGATGGAAAGTGGTGTTGGGGGTAAAACATACGACATTATAAAATCCATGTACACAAACAACAAGTGTGCGGTTAAAATTGGCAAAAACACACACATTTCTTCACACAGGGTCGTGGGGTTAGACAGGGATGCAGCTTAAGCCCCACCCTCTTCAACATATATATCAACGAATTGGCGCGGGCACTAGAAAAGTCTGCAGCACCCGGCCTCCCCTGCTAGAATCCGAAGTCAAATGTCTGCTGTTTGCTGATGATCTGGTGCTTCTGTCACCAACCAAGGAGGGCCTACAGCAGCACCTAGATCTTATGCACAGATTCTGTCAGACCTGGGCCCTGACAGTAAATCTCAGTAAGACCAAAATAATGGTGTTCCAAAAAGGTCCAGTCACCAGGACCACAAATACAAATTCCATCTAGACACTGTTGCCCTAGAGCACACAAAAACTATACATACCTTGGCCTAAACATCAGCGCCACAGGTAACTTCCACAAAGCTGTGAACGATCTGAGAGACAAGGCAAGAAGGGCATTCTATGCCATCAAAAGAAACATAAATTTCAACATACCAATTAGGATTTGGCTAAAAATACTTGAATCAGTCATAGAGCCCATTGCCCTTTATGGTTGTGAGGTCTGGGGTCCGCTCACCAACCAAGACTTCACAAAATGGGACAAACACCAAATTGAGACTCTGCACGCAGAATTCTGCAAAAATATCCTCCATGTACAACGTAAAACACCAAATAATGCATGCAGAGCAGAATCAGGCCGATACCCACTAATTATCAAAATCCAGAAAAGAGCCGTTAAATTCTACAACCACCTAAAAGGAAGCGATTCACAAACCTTCCATAACAAAGCCATCACCTACAGAGAGATGAACGTGGAGAAGAGTCCCCTAAGCAAGCTGGTCCTGGGGCTCTGTTCACAAACACAAACACACCCTACAGAGCCCCAGGACAACAGCACAATTAGACCCAACCAAATCATGAGAAAACAAAAAGATAATTACTTAACACATTGGAAAGAATTAACAAAAAAACAGAGCAAACTAGAATGCTATTTGGCCCTACACAGAGAGTACACAGCGACAGAATACCTGACCACTGTGACTGACCCAAAATTAAGGAAAGCTTTGACTATGTACAAACTCAGTGAGCATAGCCTTGCTATTGAGAAAGGCCGCCGTAGGCAGACATGGCTCTCAAGAGAAGACAGGCTATGTGCTCACTGCCCACAAAATGAGGTGGAAACTGAGCTGCACTTCCTAACCTCCTGCCCAATGTATGACCATATTAGAGAGACATATTTCCCCCAGATTACACAGATCCACAAAGAATTCGAAAACAAATCCAATTTTGAAAAACTCCCATATCACCTGGGTGAAATACCACAGTGTGCCATCACAGCAGCAAGATTTGTGACCTATTGCCACGAGAAAAGGGCAACCAGTGAAGAACAAACACCATTGTAAATACAACCTATATTTATGCTTATTTATTTTATCTTGTGTCCTTTAACTATTTGTACATTGTATATATATATATAATATGACATTTGTAATGTCTTTACTGTTTTGAAACTTCTGTATGTGTAATGTTTACTGTTAATTCTTGTTGTTTTTCACTTTATATATTCACTTTGTATGTTGTCTACCTCACTTGCTTTGGCAATGTTAACACATGTTTCCCATGCCAATAAAGCCCTTGAATTGAAAATTGAAATTGAGAGTCAAGGGATTTATAGCGTCTCACAACCAGTCAGACAAATACAGTCTACTACAACATGTTAACTCTCTTACACACATGTAAACACAGTGCACACTCGTATACACATGCACTCAGGCGTTCTCTCTACTTTCTCTTTCTCTAACAGACATGAGATACCGTAGCAGAATGCAGTAAAGCCTACATGAAAATGCTACTTCCAACGCCATGCTACTCCACATTAAGGCCAAAAAGAGTTTACTGTGCAATGGAGTGTATGATTTGAGACAATTGTATTTTATATCAAGGAGAGCAGCTAGGCAAGGAGAACGTATAACCTTTCCTTGAAAAGCCAAAGCATGTGTGTGTGTGCGTGCTCACATCCGTTTGTATGTGCGAGTGTGTGTGTGTGAACTGCACTTTATTAGTATGTGACACATCAAAAAGACATATAGCAACACATACTGTGTGTGCAGGTTACCCTGTGACCACTGTATGGTCCCTGACAGAGTGTGATGTATGTGTGTGTGTATATGTGTGTGTGTATATGTGTGTGTGTGTGTGTGTGTGTGTGTGTGCGTGTGTATTCACCATTGGTGAACGATCCTCAGGCTTTAAAATTGGCTGTTTGTGAAGGAGTGAGGCAGAACTAGTGGTTGAAGGGCTGATCCCTCACAGCGTTGATTGGCAGAACTAGTGGTTGAAGTGCTGCTCCCTCACAGCGTTGATTGGCAGAACTAGTGGTTGAAGGGCTGATCCCTCACAGCGTTGTTTGGCAGAACTAGTGGTTGAAGGGCTGCTCCCTCACAGCGTTGTTTGGCAGAACTAGTGGTTGAAGTGCTGCTCCCTCACAGCGTTGTTTGGCAGAACTAGTGGTTGAAGGGCTGCTCCCTCACAGCGTTGATTGGCAGAACTAGTGGTTGAAGGGCTGCTCCCTCACAGCGTTGATTGGCAGAACTAGTGGTTGAAGGGCTGCTCCCTCACAGCGTTGTTTGGCAGAACTAGTGGTTGAAGTGCTGCTCCCTCACAGCGTTGTTTGGCAGAACTAGTGGTTGAAGGGCTGATCCCTCACAGCGTTGATTGGCAGAACTAGTGGTTGAAGGGCTGCTCCCTCACAGCGTTGTTTGGCAGAACTAGTGGTTGAAGTGCTGCTCCCTCACAGCGTTGTTTGGCAGAACTAGTGGTTGAAGTGCTGCTCCCTCACAGCGTTGATTGGCAGAACTAGTGGTTGAAGGGCTGATCCCTCACAGCGTTGATTGGCAGAACTAGTGGTTGAAGTGCTGCTCCCTCACAGCGTTGATTGGCAGAACTAGTGGTTGAAGGGCTGCTCCCTCACAGCGTTGTTTGGCAGAACTAGTGGTTGAAGGGCTGCTCCCTCACAGCGTTGATTGGCAGAACTAGTGGTTGAAGGGCTGCTCCCTCACAGCGTTGTTTGGCAGAACTAGTGGTTGAAGGGCTGCTCCCTCACAGCGTTGATTGGCAGAACTAGTGGTTGAAGGGCTGCTCCCTCACAGCGTTGATTGGCAGAACTAGTGGTTGAAGGGCTGCTCCCTCACAGCGTTGATTGGCAGAACTAGTGGTTGAAGTGCTGCTCCCTCACAGCGTTGTTTGGCAGAACTAGTGGTTGAAGGGCTGCTCCCTCACAGCGTTGATTGGCAGAACTAGTGGTTGAAGGGCTGCTCCCTCACAGCGTTGATTGGCAGAACTAGTGGTTGAAGGGCTGATCCCTCACAGTGTTGTGTGCGTGCGTACGTGTGTGAATGCTGGATACTACGCAGCTGAGTTCTACAAAACCGCCCAGGCTTCTTCCCAAATAGCACCATTGTCACGAGTCCGACCGAGGGTGTTTCCCCTTCCCGGGCGGGTGGCGCTCGGCGGTCGTCGTCACCGGCCTATTAGCTGCCACTGATTGTTTTTCCTCCCCCTCCTTGTATGTTTAGTGGTAGCACCTGTTCATGTTTAATTAGTTTGTCTTTATTAGACAGCCGGCCCGCCTGGTTGTTGTGCGGGATTATTTCTATGTAACCTTCGGCTCTGTTATAGAGGTACGTGTTAGTGCCGAGTCGTGATTTTTTCTATTGTACTTTTTGATTCCCTGTGGTTGGGAACGCAACTTTTTGTGAGCACCCTGTGGTGCGTTGGTGCTATTAAAAGACGCACAGCATTGAACTCTGTCTCCTGCATTTGACTCCACACCCACGACACCCGGAGCATTACAACCATATTCCCTACATAGTGCACTACTTTGGAGCAGGGCCCACTACACAGGGAAAGCGTGCTGTTTGGGACGTACAACACACATTTCTAATTGTGAGGATGAATCTCTGAACTGTAACGGAAGAAACCTTCCTATTGTTTTACTTATAAACAACAGGCCAATGGAGGACAGTGTATCAGAGCGGACAGGTCATAGATATTGAACACTGATTAACACTCTCCTTTAAGCTCTGCTAGTCCTTAAATAGCCATTCAGCTACTGAGAGTGGGGGGATGGGGGGACTGAGAGAGGAAAAGAGAGAGAGAGAGAGAGAGAGAGAGAGAGAGTAGAAGAGAGCGAGAGAGAACAAGAGGTAGAGAGAGCGAGAGAGAGGTTGAATGCTTATAGCAAACAGTGGAGAGAGAGAACACACAGATTGTGTGTTTAAACATGGTCTTGTCGATAACGCTGACGCTAACACTGAGGTGTGGATGTTTGAGAGAGAGGAACAGGGCATGTGTGTGTGCGTGCGTTTGCTTATCCCTGGTGACAATCGATGCTTTACAGCTTAGTACACTTGACAGTTAAGTCTACCACCAGCTCTCACAGTCTCACGTCAAAATTAAACGTTCATCCATGTTTCTCAAACGTCAAATTTCTAAGTTGTTCCAGACGTTAAATTTAAAAGTGTTTAAGGTTAAGTTTAGGCATTAACTCAGCATGGTTAAGGTAAGGGTTGGGATAGAATTATTCTCTCGCTGGATTCGAACCTGCAACATTTGGAATCAGTGGCAGATGTTTACACCCATTCACCATCCCCGTCCACAACACCCTAGCAAAACGGAAACCTACTTGAAGGTAACAGCACTCGGTGTTGCCCTTAGTGGCCGGTTTCCATGTCATCTACTGACATGGGGAGATGTTCATGGGCTATGCTCGGCCTTGTCTCAGGGTAGTAGGTTGGTGGTTGAAGATATCCCTCTAAGTGGTGTGGGGGCTGTGCTTTGACAAAGTGGGTGGGGTTATATCCTGCCTGGTTGGCCCTGTCCTGGGGTATCATTGGACGAGGCCACTTTGGGTATCGACCCCTTCTGTCTCAGCCTCCAGTATTTATGCTGCAGTAGTTTATGTGTCGGGGGGCTAGGGTCAGCCTGTTATATCTGGAGTATTTCTCCTGTCTTATCCGGTGTCCTGCGTTAATTTAAGTATGCTCCCTCTCTTTCTCTCTTTCTCTCTTTCTCTCTTTCTCTCTCTCTCTTTCTCTCCTTTTCTCCTTCTCTCGGAGGACCGGAGTCCTAGGACCTGAGCACCTGCTGTCTCTAACTCAAGACTACCTGGCCTGATGACTCCTTGCTGTCCCCAGTCCACCTGGCTGTGCTGCTGCTCCAGTTTCAACTGTTCTGCTAGCGCCTATGGAACCCTGACCTGTTCACCGGATGTGCTACCTGTCCCAGACCTGCTGTTTTTGACTCTCTCTCTCTTCCGCACCTGCTGTCTCTAACTCTGAATGATCGGCTATGAAAAGCCTGACATTTACTCCTGAGGTGCTGACCTGTTGCACAACCACTGTGATTATTATTATTTGACCCTGCTGGCCATCTATGAACGTTTGAACATCTTGGCCATGTTCTGTTAAAATCTCCACCCGGCACAGCCAGAAGAGGACTGACCACCCCTCAGAGGATGATTCCTCTCTAGGTTTCTTCCTAGGTTCCGTCCTTTCTAGGGAGTTTTTCCTAGCCACCGTGCTTCTACATCTGCATTGCTTGCTGTTTGGGGTTTTAGGCTGGGTTTCTCTATAGCACTTTGTGACATCGGCTGATGTGAGAAGGGATTTATAAATACTTTTGATTGATTGATTTGATTGATCTCCTGACGGCCTCAGACATGGATGGACGTCGAATATTGACTTGTATCACGGGTGACCTGCCTGTATATAACAACCACAGTACGACACACTCCTATTCTTGTTGCTCAGGTCTTTTTCTATTCCAAAGGCATAAAAAACACACACACACACACACACACACACACACACACACACACACACACATACAAATGCAACCAGACACACACATACAAATGAGAAAACCCTTGTAGGAGAGGCCGAGCACTGGCCTATAGTGTCATGTGGTTTCAGATAATTAACATCCCCAGGGCAGCCTCTTGCCCCCTGCCCTCCTCTCCTGACCAACAGATGGCATCGGATGGCAGCTTCCTCAGAGCGACACACACACACACACACACACACAAACGTATCAATGGGAAAAAATTCCAAGGCTGTCTAAATTATAAACTGGGTGGTTCGACCCCTGAATGCTGAGTGGCTGAAAGCCACTGCTAAGGGCTGTGTCCAGGCACTCTGTGTTGCGTCGTGCGTAAGGACATCCCTTAGCAGTAGTATATTGGCCATATACCCCCCCCCCCCGTGCCTTAATGCTTAAATCTACTGTCCCTCTCCTGCTACACAAACACAACATCCATCACCATGTCAGCCAGCCAGGACACATTATATACAGTAATCCAAATGGTCAAAAGCTATTTTGATGAAACATTTCTATTAATTTGCCACAGCTCACTGACAGCATACCAGATCTGATCACTAACCCTGGGCTTTTCAAATGGCAGGCAGGGTTAAAGCACACTTATATGCACACACGCACACATGTGCACACACACGCATACACCCACAAGGATGCACACACACACACAGAGGAGAGTGAGAGGAAATGAGGGGAGGGTGGTAAGAGGAGAAAGGAGAAGAAAGGAGAGGAGGAGAGGGGAGAGGAGGAGAGGACAGAGGAGAGGAAATGAGAGGGGAGGAGGGGAGAGAGGAGGGGAAAGGAGAGAGGAGGAGAGAAGAGAGGAGGAGAGGAGAGGAAATGAGAGGAGAGATGGGAGGAGAGGAGAGAGGAAAGGAGAGAGGATGAGAGGAGAGAGGAGGATAGAGGACAGGAACGGAGAGAGAAGAGGAAAGGAGAAAGGAGAGGAAATGAGAGAGGAGAGAGGAGAGGAAAGGAGAGAGGAGAGAGGAGAGGAAAGGAGAGAGGAGAAAGGAGAGAAAATGAGAGAGGAGAGGAGAGGAGAGGAGAGGAGAGGAGAGGAGAGGAGAGGAGAGGAAAGGAGACATGATGAGAGGAGAGAGGAGGAGAGTTGTGCCACTGGTTCCTCTGGATGGTCATTAATTGAGTTGCATTATTAAAGAGGAAGGTGAAACTACTTGACCTGCATTAACCTTTGATGAGGGACGAGGAACACACATACCCGCACAGTACACCCACACATATATTACACACGCACACACACACACACACACACACACACACACACACACACACACACACACACACACACACACACACACACACACACACACACACACACACACACACACACACACACACAGTCTAGTTAGACAGGTGAAACTGCTCGACCCACATTAATCATACAATGAAGGACGAGGAACACGAGTCTTTACTTCAAGAGAACCGGTGATGAGGGAAAGGGAAGGCAGCCAGACTCCCCCGTGTGACAGAGAGGTGAGGTGAGTCCTTCACTCATTGTAAATAAGTGATAGGCCATGAGATAACGTTACTGGACACTGAATGTATAGGTTGAAATACTGGGAGTCAATTTATGACAGCTGAGCGTCCCACCACCATAGATTGAAAAGATACAATGGTCTTATAATGCACAATGATTATTTTTTATATTTTATTTTACCTTTATTTAACCAGGCAAGTCAGTTAAGAACAAATTCTTATTTTCAATGACGGCCTAGGAACAGTGGGTTAACTGCCTTTTCAGGGGCAGAATGACAGATTTGTACCTTGTCAGCTCGGGTGTTTGAACTTGCAACCTTCCGGTTACTAGTCCAATGCTCTAACCACTAGGCTACCCTGCCAAGAAAACCTGAATTAACAACAGAAGAAAAATAAATTGAGTCGTTCTCTGGCCTGTGAATGATATCTGAGAAAAGGCAGCTAAGAAAGTAAATGATGTAAACAGAACAGAATAAGGGGGAATCGGAGGGAAATTGAGAGAGAGTCAGTGTGTTTAGTCTGTTCTTCCGTCTCTGTTTTCATTGAAACTTAGTTATCATCCAGTAGCACAATAGCTAGAAGAGAGAGAGAGAGAAAATTGAATGAACTACATTGAAAATACAGAAAGACCTGTGGTGTTGATGGTATCCTAAAATAAATGATAAAATATACAGACAACAAATTCCAATTGGCTATCCTTATACTCTTTAACATCATCCTCAGCTCTGGCATTTTCCCAATATTTGGAACCGAGGACTGATCACCCCAATCCACAGAAGTGGAGACAAATCTGACCCCCAATAACAACCATGGCATATGAGTTAACAGCAACCTTGGGAAAATCCTCTGCATTATAATTAACAGCAGACTCATACATTTCCTGAGTGAAAACAATATACTGAACAAATGTCAAATTGGCTTTTTACCAAATTACCATACGACAGACCACATTTTCACCCTGCACACCCTAATTGACAAACAAACAAACCAAACAAAGGCAAAGTCTTCTCATGCTTTGTTGATTTCAAAAATTATTTTGACTCAATTTGGCATTAGGGTCTGCTATACAAATTGATGTAAAGCAATGTTGGGGTAAAAACACAAGACATTATAAAATTGATGTACATAAACAACAAGTGTGCGGTTAAAATTGGCAACAAACACACACATTTCTTTCCACATGGCTGTGGGGTGAGACAGGGATGCAGGTTGAGCCCCACCCTCTTCAACATATACAGTGCCTTTGGAAAGTATTCAGACCCCTTGACTTTTTCCACATTTTGTTATGTTACAGCCTTATTCTAAAATTGGTTAAATTAAAAATCTATACACAATAACCCATAATAAAGTAAAACAGTTTTTAGACATTTTTGTACATTTATAAAAAAAAATCAAAACATACCCTTTGCTATGAGACTTGAAATTGAGCTCAGGTGCATACTGCTTCCATTGATCATCCTTGAGATGTTTTTTCAAATTGATTGTGGTAAATTCAATTGATTGGACATGATTTGGCAAGGCATACACCTGTCTATATGAGGTCCCACATTTGACAGTGCATGTCAGAGCAAAAACCAAGCCATGAGGTCGAAGGAATTGTCCGTAGAGCTCCGAAACAGGCTTGTGTCTAGGCACAGATCTGGGGAATGTTACCAAAACATTTCTGCAGCGCTGAAGGTCCACAAGAACACAGTGGCCTCCATCATTGTTAAATGGAAGAAGTTTGGAACCACTAGGACTCTTCCTAGAGCTGGCCGCCTGGCAACACTGAGCAATCAGGAGAGAAGGGGCTTTCGTCAGGGAGGTGACCAAGAACCCGGTGGTCACTCTGACAGAGATTTAGAGTTCCTCTGTGGAGATAGGAGAACCTTCCAGAAGGACAACCATCTCTGCAGCACTCCAACAATCGGGCCTTTATAGTAGAGTGACCATGACAGCCCGCTTGGAGAAACAAGATTCTCTGGTCTGATGAAATCAAGATGAAACTCTTTGGCCTGAATGCCAGCGTCACATCTGGAGGAAATCTGGCACCATCCCTACGGTGAAGCATGGTGGTGACAGCATCATGCTGTGGGGGTGTTTTTCCCCGGCAAGGACTGGGAGACTAGTCAGGATCGAGGAAAAGAAAAGCACTGAGAGATCCTTGATGAAAACCTGTTCCAGAGTGCTCTGGACCTCAGACTGGGGCAAGGGTTCACCTTCCAACAGGACAACAAACCTAAGCACACAGCCAAGATCCAAGATGGCGTAGCAGTAAGTCGTCCTGTCGTGTTGTGTCCCGTGTCCCTTGTATATATCGTTTCTTTTTCGTTTTTTACATATTTTTCTTCGCATATCTCTTTAAAAACATTTTGCTAAACCTAAGCTTCCAAATACTCTCCTGCAACCCACCTCACCCAATGTAGCTATTTTTCCTAAAGTATTTATATTTACTTCGGAACCGGAACCCCTCAACTGAAGCTAGCCAGCTAACCACCAGCTATGCTAGCGGTCTTCAGCTAACCGGTCATCAGCTAACCTTCAGCCCGGAAAGCTCTCGCCAGTTCGAACAACGCGACTCTAACCAGAGCATAACGGACCTATTTATTTTTCATCCCCGGATTCATCCCCGGATTCCCACCGCAAACGGAACATTTTTCAGCTGGATCTTCACAACTAGCTATCTAGCTAAACCACAACCCCGGATGATTACTCCTGGCTAGCGTTTCCACCCACTTAGCTTGAAGCTAGCCCGGCCAGTGCACCTGTGCTACCACCGTAGCATACTCCTGGGCTACAATACCCGGGCCCACGACCGGTCTATCGATGTCACCGCATGAAGAGGAATAAACAGACTCACCCCATCGCGACGACCCCAAAGGCTAACTCTCTAGCCCTCGTTATCTCCCTGCTTGCTAATTCGGCCTGCAAACTGCTAGCTTGTCTAGCTCCGGTCCGCTAACTGCTACCTTGTTTAGCCCGGGCCTACGAACTGTTAGCTTGTTAGCACAGGCCTGCTAACAGTCTGAATCGCCGCGTCCCAAACACTCACTGGACCCATATTTACTTTCTATCTCTTTTTGATTTTTAATTTGTTTATACCTTCCGGAAACCTGCCACACCCAATGTGATACGGAATCGCTATTATTTTAAATTTTTTAGAACACACTCAAGAACCTCCAGAAGCTAACCAGCTAACTAGCTACAAGCTATTTAGTCATTGTTAGTTTTTTTTTACCTGGATAACACTCGCCAGTCCAGCTTCCCTGCCCCATCCACCGCTGCCCCCTGGACACTGATCTCTTGGCTACATAGCTGATGCACGCTGGACTGTCCATTAATCACGGTACTCCATTCTGCTTGTTTGTTTTATCTGTTGGCCCCGTTGCCTAGTCAACGCCATTTTACCTGCTGTTGTTGTGCTAGCTGATTAGCTGTTGTTATCTCACCTACTGTTTTAGCTAGCTTTCCCAATTCAACACCTGTGATTACTGTATGCCTCGCTGTATGTCTCTCTCAAATGTCAATATGCCTTGTATACTGTTGTTCAGGTTAGTTATCATTGTTTTAGTTCACAATGGAGCCCCTAGTTCCACTCTTCATACCCCTGATAACTCCTTTGTCCCACCTCCCACACATGCGGTGACCTCACCCATTACAACCAGCATGTCCAGAGATACAACCTCTCTCATCATCACCCAGTGCCTGGGCTTACCTCCGCTGTACCCGCACCCCACCATACCCCTGTCTGCGCATTATGCCCTGAATATATTCTACCATGCCCAGAAACCTGCTCCTCTTATTCTCTGTCCCCAACGCTCTAGGCGACCAGTTTTGATAGCCTTTAGCCGCACCCTCATACTACTCCTTCTCTGTTCCGCGGGTGATGTGGAGGTAAACCCAGGCCCTGCATGTCCCCAGGCACCCTCATTTGTTGACTTCTGTGATCGAAATAGCCTTGGTTTCATGCATGTCAACATCAGAAGCCTCCTCCCTAAGTTTGTTTTACTCACTGCTTTAGCACACTCTGCTAACCCTGATGTCCTTGCTGTGTCTGAATCCTGGCTCAGGAAGGCCACCAAAAATTCAGAGATTTCCATACCCAACTATAACATCTTCCGTCAAGATAGAACTGCCAAAGGGGGAGGAGTTGCAGTCTACTGCAGAGATAGCCTGCAAAGTAATGTCATACTTTCCAGGTCCATACCCAAACAGTTCGAACTACTAATTTTGAAAATTACTCTCTCCAGAAATAAGTCTCTCACTGTTGCCGCCTGCTACCGACCCCCCTCAGCTCCCAGCTGTGCCCTGGACACCATTTGTGAATTGATCGCCCCCATCTAGCTTCAGAGTTTGTTCTGTTAGGTGACCTAAACTGGGATATGCTTAACACCCCGGCAGTCCTACAATCTAAGCTAGATGCCCTCAATCTCACACAAATCATCAAGGAACCCACCAGGTACAACCCTAACTCTGTAAACAAGGGCACCCTCATAGACGTCATCCTGACCAACTGGCCCTCCAAATACACCTCCGCTGTCTTCAACCAGGATCTCAGCGATCACTGCCTCATTGCCTGTATCCGCTACGGAGCCGCAGTCAAACGACCACCCCTCATCACTGTCAAACGCTCCCTAAAAC
This sequence comes from Oncorhynchus nerka, assembly GCF_034236695.1. NCBI lineage: Eukaryota > Metazoa > Chordata > Actinopteri > Salmoniformes > Salmonidae > Oncorhynchus > Oncorhynchus nerka. The sequence continues at coordinate 37,622,964 of NC_088424.1, forward strand.
ACTTCTGTGAGCAGGCCTTCCTAATCGACCTGGCCCGGGAATCCTGGAAGGACATTGACCTCATCCCGTCAGTTGAGGATGCCTGGTCATTCTTTAAAAGTAACTTCCTCTCCATCTTAGATAAGCATGCTCCGTTCAAAAAATGCAGAACTAAGAACAGATACAGCCCTTGGTTCACTCCAGACCTGACTGCCCTCGACCAGCACAAAAACATCCTGTGGCGGACTGCAATAGCATCGAATAGTCCCCGTGATATGCAACTGTTCAGGGAAGTCAGGAACCAATACACGCAGTCAGTCAGGAAAGCTAAGGCCAGCTTCTTCAGGCAGAAGTTTGCATCCTGTAGCTCCAACTCCAAAAAGTTCTGGGACACTGTGAAGTCCATGGAGAACAAGAGCACCTCCTCCCAGCTGCCCACTGCACTGAGGCTAGGTAACACAGTCACCACCGATAAATCCATGATTATCGAAAACTTCAATAAGCATTTCTCAACGGCTGGCCATGCCTTCCGCCTGGCTACTCCAACCTCGGCCAACAGCTCCGCCCCCCCCGCAGCTCCTCGCCCAAGCCTCTCCAGGTTCTCCTTTACCCAAATCCGGATAGCAGATGTTCTGAAAGAGCTGCAAAACCTGGACCCGTACAAATCAGCTGGGCTTGACAATCTGGACCCTCTATTTCTGAAACTATCCGCCGCCATTGTCGCAACCCCTATTACCAGCCTGTTCAACCTCTCTTTCATATCGTCTGAGATCCCCAAGGATTGGAAAGCTGCCGCAGTCATCCCCCTCTTCAAAGGGGGAGACACCCTGGACCCAAACTGTTACAGACCTATATCCATCCTGCCCTGCCTATCTAAGGTCTTCGAAAGCCAAGTCAACAAACAGGTCACTGACCATCTCGAATCCCACCGTACCTTCTCCGCTGTGCAATCTGGTTTCCGAGCCGGTTACGGGTGCACCTCAGCCACACTCAAGGTACTAAACGATATCATAACCGCCATCGATAAAAGACAGTACTGTGCAGCCGTCTTCATCGACCTTGCCACGACTCTGTCAATCACCATATTCTTATCGGCAGACTCAGTAGCCTCGGTTTTTCGGATGACTGCCTTGCCTGGTTCACCAATTACTTTGCAGACAGAGTTCAGTGTGTCAAATCGGAGGGCATGCTGTCCGGTCCTCTGGCAGTCTCTATGGGGGTGCCACAGGGTTCAATTCTCGGGCCGACTCTTTTCTCTGTATATATCAATGATGTTGCTTTTGCTGCGGGCGATTCCCTGATCCACCTCTACGCAGACGACACCATTCTATATACTTTCGGCCCGTCATTGGACACTGTGCTATCTAACCTCCAAACGAGCTTCAATGCCATACAACACTCCTTCCGTGGCCTCCAACTGCTCTTAAACGCTAGTAAAACCAAATGCATGCTTTTCAACCGATCACTGCCTGCACCCGCATGCCCGACTAGCATCACCACCCTGGATGGTTCCGACCTTGAATATGTGGACATCTATAAGTATATAGGTGTCTGGCTAGACTGCAAACTCTCCTTCCAGACTCATATCAAACATCTCCAATCGAAAATCAAACCAAGAGTCGGCTTTCTATTCTGCAACAAAGCCTCCTTCACTCACGCCGCCAAGCTTACCCTAGTAAAACTGACTATCCTACCGATCCTCGACTTCTTCTACAAAATGGCTTCCAACACTCTACTCAGCAAACTGGATGCAGTCTATCACAGTGCCATCCGTTTTGTCACTAAAGCACCTTATACCACCCACCACTGCGACTTGTATGCTCTAGTCGGCTGGCCCTCGCTACATATTCGTCGCCAGACCCACTTGGTCATCTACAAGTCCATGCTAGGTAAAGCTCCGCCTTATCTCAGTTCACTGGTCACGATGGCAACACCCATCCGTAGCACGCGCTCCAGCAGGTGTATCTCACTGATCATCCCTAAAGCCAACACCTTATTTGGCCGCCTTTCATTCCAGTACTCTGCTGCCTGTGACTGGAATGAATTGCAAAAATCGCTGAAGTTGGAGACTTTTATCTCCCTCACCAACTTCAAACATCAGCTATCTGAGCAGCTAACCGATCGCTGCAGCTGTACATAGTCTATTGGTAAATAGCCCACCCATTTTCACCTACCTCATCCCCATACTGTTTTTATTTATTTACTTTTCTGCTCTTTTGCACACCAATATCTCTACCTGTACATGACCATCTGATCATTTATCACTCCAGTGTTAATCTGCAAAATTGTAATTATTCGCCTACCTCATGCCTTTTGCACACATTGTATATAGACTCCCCCTTTTTTTTCTACTGTGTTATTGACTTGTTAATTGTTTACTCCATGTGTAACTCTGTGTTGTCTGTTCACACTGCTATGCTTTATCTTGGCCAGGTCGCAGTTGCAAATGAGAACTTGTTCTCAACTAGCCTACCTGGTTAAATAAAGGTGAAATAAAACATTAAAAAATAACGAAGAAGTGGCTTCGGAACATGTCTCTGAATGTCCTTGAGTGGCACAGCTAGAGCCCGGACATGAACCCGATCAAACATCTCTGGAGAGATCTGAAAATAGCTGTGCAGCAACGCTCCCCATCCACGCTGATAGAGCTTGAGAGGATGTGCAGAGAATAATGGGAAAAACTCCCCAAATACAGATGTGCCAAGCTTGTAGCATCATACCCAAGAAGATTTGTGGCTGTTATTGCTGCCAAAGTTGCATCAACAAAGTACTAAGTAGAGGGTCTGCATAGTTATGTAAATTTGGTATTTCATTCAAAAACAAGTATACATTTGCAAACATTTCTAAAATCCTATGGGGTATTGTGTGTAGATTGTGTGTCGATTGAGGCTGTAACCTAACAAAATGTGTAAAAAGTCAAGGGGTCTGTATACTTTCCAAAGGCACTTTATATCAACAAATTGGCAAAGGCACAAGAACAGTTTGCAGCACCCAGCCTCACTCTACTAGAATCTGAAGTCAAATGTCTACTGTTTGTTGATGATCTGGTGCTTTTGTCCCCAACAATTAGGGCCTATAGCAGCACCTAGATCTTCTGCACAGATAATGTCAGACCTGGTCCTTGAAAGTAAACCTCAGTAAGACAAAAATAATGGTGTTCCAAAAAAGGTCCAGTTGCCAGAACCACAAATACAAATTCCATCTAGACACCGTTGCCCTAGAGCACACAAAAACTATACATACCTTGGCCTAAACATCAGCGGCACAGGTAACTTCCACAAAGCTGTGAACGATCTGAGAGACGAGGCAAGAAGGGCCTTCTATCAAAAGGAACATAACATTTTACATGCCAATTAGGATCTGTCTAAAAATACTTGAATCAGTTATGGAACCCATTGCCCTTCATGGTTGTGAGGTCTGGGGTCCGCTCACCAACCAAGAATTCACTAAATGGAACAAACACCAAATTGAGCCTCTGCAGAATTCTGCAAAACTATCCTCCGTGTACAATGTAAAATACCAAATAATGCATGCAGAGCAGAATTGGGCCGATACCCGCTAATTATCCAAATCCAGAAAGAGACGTTCAAACAGACCCCACAGAGCCCCAGGACAGCAAAACAATTAGACCCAACCAAATCATGAGAAATCAAAAAGATAATTACTGGAAATAATGAACAAAAACAAAAGATCAGATTAGATTGCCATTTGGCCCTAAACAGAGAGTACACAGTGGCAGAATACCTGACCACTCTGACTGACCCAAAATTAAGGAAAGCTTTGTCTATGTACACACTCAGTGAGCATAGCCTTGCTATTGAAAGAGGCCGCCATAGGCAGACCTGGCTCTCAAGAGAATACAGGCTATGTGCACACTGCCCACAAAATGAGGTGGAAACTGAGCTGCGCTTCCTAACCTCCTGCCAAATGTATGACCACATTAGAGACACATTTCCTCAGATTACACAGACCAACAAAGAATTCCAAAACAAATCAAATTTAGATAAACTCCCTTGTCTACAGGGTGAAATATCACAGTGTGCCATCACAGCAGCAAGATTTGTGGCCTGTTGCCCCAAGAAAAGGACAACCAGTGAAGAACAAACACCGCTGTAAATACAACCCATATTTATGATTATTTTTGTGCCTTTAGTACTTTAACTATTTGTACATCGTTACAACACTGTATATATAAATAATATGACATTTTAAATTTCTCCATTCTTTTGGAACTTTTGTGAGTGTAATGTCAGCTGTTCATTTTTATTGTTTATTTCACTTTTTTTCTTATCGACTTCACTTGCTTTGGCAATGTAAACATATGTTTCCCATGCCAATAAAGCCCTTTGAAATTGATTGAATTGAATTAAGAGGGAGAGAGAGAGAAAGAGAGGGAGATAGAGGGAGAAAGAGATGGAGAGAGGGAGAAAGAGATGGAGAGAGGGAGTAAGAGAGGGAGATAGAGGGAGAAAGAGATGGAGAGAGGGAGAAAGAGAGGGAGAAAGAGATGGAGAGAGGGAGAAAGAGAGGGAGAAAGAGATGGAGAGAGGGAGAAAGAGAGGGAGAAAGAGATGGAGAGAGGGAGGAAGAGAGGGAGAAAGAGATGGAGAGAGGGAGGAAGAGAGGGAGAAAGAGATGGAGAGAGGGAGGAAGAGAGGGAGAAAGAGATGGAGAGAGGGAGAAAGGGAGGGAGAAAGAGATGGAGAGAGGGAGGAAGAGAGGGAGAAAGAGATGGAGAGAGGGAGAAAGAGAGGGAGAAAGAGATGGAGAGAGGGAGAAAGAGAGGGAGAAAGAGATGGAGAGAGGGAGAAAGAGAGGGAGAAAGAAATGGAGAGAGGGAGGAAGAGAGGGAGAAAGAGATGGAGAGAAGGAGGAAGAGAGGGAGAAAGAGAGGGAGAGAGGGAGGAAGAGAGGGAGAAAGAGATGGAGAGAGGGAGAAAGAGATGGAGAGAGGGAGAAAGAGAGGGAGAAAGAGATGGAGAGATGGAGAGAGGGAGGAAGAAAGAGATGGAGAGAGGGAGAAAGAGAGGGAGAAAGAGAGGGAAGGGAGGAAGAGAGGAAGAGAGGGCGATAGAGGGAGAAAGAGAGGGAGAGAGGGAGGAAGAGAGGGAGAAAGAGATGGAGAGAGGGAGTAAGAGAGGGAGATAGAGGGAGAAAGAGATGGAGAGAGGGAGAAAGAGAGGGAGAAAGAGATGGAGAGAGGGAGAAAGAGAGGGAGAAAGAGATGGAGAGAGGGAGGAAGGAAGAGAGGGAGAAAGAGATGGAGAGAGGGAGAAAGAGAGGGAGAGAGGGAGAAAGAGAGGGAGAGAGGGAGAAAGAGAGGGAGAAAGAGATGGAGAGAGGGAGGAAGAGAGGGAGAAAGAGATGGAGAGAGGGAGAAAGAGATGGAGAAAGAGATGGAGAGAGGGAGAGAGGGAGGAAGAGAGGGCGATAGAGGGAGAAAGAGATGGAGAGAGGGAGAAAGAGAGGGAGAAAGAGATGGAGAGAGGGAGAAAGAGAGGGAGAAAGAGGTAGAGAGAGGGAGAAAGAGAGGGAGAAAGAGATGGAGAGAGGGAGGAAGAGATGGAGAGAGGGAGGAAGAGAGGGAGAAAGAGATGGAGAGAGGGAGAAAGAGAGGGAGAAAGAGATGGAGAGAGGGAGGAAGAGAGGGCGATAGAGGGAGAAAGAGATGGAGAGAGGGAGAAAGAGAGGGAGAAAGAGAGGAAGAGAGGGAGGAAGAGATGGAGAGAGGGAGGAAGAGAGGGAGAAAGAGATGGAGAGAGGGAGGAAGAGAGGGCGATAGAGGGAGAAAGAGATGGAGAGAGAGAGGGAGAGAGAGAGGGAGATGGAGAGAGAGAGAGGGGAGGTAGGAAGGGAGAGAGAGAGGGGGAAAGGGGGGGAGAGAGGGAGAAAATCTACTTATTTCAGGCTGAAACACACACACACACACACCAAGCCTTCTAAACAGAGCTAATGCTGAGTCTCTTTCATTCAGTGTGACAGAGTAGGAACCAGTGGACCGATAGGTTCATCGCTGAAGATTTACCTCAAACCAAAACACAGCTAAACAATGTTTACCACAGGGTCACACACACACACAAACACACATATACACACACCCTGTGAGTTGTTCTGTCATTGTGGATTAATGAAGTGGAAAGCTGGGATCATAAAACTCCTCCTTATGAGCATTCCATATCAACTCTACACCACAGCCATGAGGCTGGTTAACACCTCATTTAACTGATTTACAGGCAGTGTGTGTGTGTGTGTGTGTGTGTGCGTGCGTGTGTGTGTGTGTGTGTGTGTGCGTGCGTGTGAAAGGTAGAAGTTAGTAGAACTGATATTTCAGGGCAGGTCACCCATGTTACACGTCAGTATTTACATTTACATTTACATTTAAGTCATTTAGCAGACGCTCTTATCCAGAGCGACTTACAAATTGGTGCGTTCACCTTAAGACATCCAGTGGAACAGCCACTTTACAATAGTGCATCTAAATCTTTTAAGGGGGTGAGAAGGATTACTTTATCCTATCCTAGGTATTCCTGAAAGAGGTGGGGTTTCAGGTGTCTCCGGAAGGTGGTGATTGACTCCGCTGTCCTGGCGTCGTGAGGGAGTTTGTTCCACCATTGGGGGGCCAGAGCAGCGAACAGTTTTGACTGGGCTGCGCGGGAACTGTACTTCCTCAGTGGTAGGGAGGCGAGCAGGCCAGAGGTGGATGAACGCAGTGCCCTTGTTTGGGTGTAGGGCCTGATCAGAGCCTGGAGGTACTGAGGTGCCGTTCCCCACAGCTCCGTAGGCAAGCACCATGGTCTTGTAGCGGATGCGAGCTTCAACTGGAAGCCAGTGGAGAGAGCGGAGGAGCGGGGTGACGTGAGAGAACTTGGGAAGGTTGAACACCAGACGGGCTGCGGCGTTCTGGATGAGTTGTAGGGGTTTAATGGCACAGGCAGGGAGCCCAGCCAACAGCGAGTTGCAGTAATCCAGACGGGAGATGACAAGTGCCTGGATTAGGACCTGCGCCGCTTCCTGTGTGAGGCAGGGTCGTACTCTGCGGATGTTGTAGAGCATGAACCTACAAGAACGGGCCACCGCCTTGATGTTAGTTGAGAACGACAGGGTGTTGTCCAGGATCACGCCAAGGTTCTTAGCGCTCTGGGAGGAGGACACAATGGAGTTGTCAACCGTGATGGCGAGATCATGGAACGGGCAGTCCTTCCCCGGGAGGAAGAGCAGCTCCGTCTTGCCGAGGTTCAGCTTGAGGTGGTGATCCGTCATCCACACTGATATGTCTGCCAGACATGCAGAGATGCGATTCGCCACCTGGTCATCAGAAGGGGGAAAGGAGAAGATTAATTGTGTGTCGTCTGCATAGCAATGATAGGAGAGACCATGTGAGGTTATGACAGAGCCAAGTGACTTGGTGTATAGCGAGAATAGGAGAGGGCCTAGAACAGAGCCCTGGGGGACGCCAGTGGTGAGAGCGCGTGGTGAGGAGACAGATTCCCCGCCACGCCACCTGGTAGGAGCGACCTGTCAGGTAGGACGCAATCCAAGCGTGGGCCACGCCGGAGATGCCCAACTCGGAGAGGGTGGAGAGGAGGATCTGATGGTTCACAGTATCGAAGGCAGCCGATAGGTCTAGAAGGATGAGAGCAGAGGAGAGAGAGTTAGCTTTAGCAGTGCGGAGGGCCTCCGTGATACAGTGAAGAGCAGTCTCAGTTGAATGACTAGTCTTGAAACCTGACTGATTTGGATCAAGAAGGTCATTCTGAGAGAGATAGCGGGAGAGCTGGCCAAGGACGGCACGTTCAAGAGTTTTGGAGAGAAAAGAAAGAAGGGATACTGGTCTGTAGTTGTTGACATCGGAGGGATCGAGTGTAGGTTTTTTCAGAAGGGGTGCAACTCTCGCTCTCTTGAAGACAGAAGGGACGTAGCCAGCGGTCAGGGATGAGTTGATGAGCGAGGTGAGGTAAGGGAGAAGGTCTCCGGAAATGGTCTGGAGAAGAGAGGAGGGAATAGGGTCAAGCGGGCAGGTTGTTGGGCGGCCGGCCGTCACAAGACGCGAGATTTCATCTGGAGAGAGAGGGGAGAAAGAGGTCAGAGCACAGGGTAGGGCAGTGTGAGCAGAACCAGCGGTGTCGTTTGACTTAGCAAACGAGGATCGGATGTCGTCGACCTTCTTTTCAAAATGGTTGACGAAGTCATCTGCAGAGAGGGAGGAGGGGGAGGGGGAGGAGGATTCAGGAGGGAGGAGAAGGTGGCAAAGAGCTTCCTAGGGTTAGAGGCAGATGCTTGGACTTTAGAGTGGTAGAAAGTGGCTTTAGCAGCAGAGACAGAAGAGGAAAATGTAGAGAGGAGGGAGTGAAAGGATGCCAGGTCCGCAGGGGAGGCGAGTTTCCCTCATTTCCGCTCGGCTGCCCGGAGCCCTGTTCTGTGAGCTCGCAATGAGTCGTCGAGCCACGGAGCAGGAGGGGAGGACCGAGCCGGCCTGGAGGATAGGGGACATAGAGAATCAAGGGATGCAGAAAGGGAGGAGAGGAGGGTTGAGGAGGCAGAATCAGGAGATAGGTTGGAGAAGGTTTGAGCAGAGGGAAGAGATGATAGGATGGAAGAGGAGAGAGTAGCGGGGAGAGAGAGCGAAGATTGGGACGGCGCGATACCATCCGAGTAGGGGCAGTGTGGGAAGTGTTGGATGAGAGCAAGAGGGAAAAGGATACAAGGTAGTGGTCGGAGACTTGGAGGGGAGTTGCAGTGAGGTTAGTGGAAGAACAGCATCTAGTAAAGATGAGGTCGAGCGTATTGCCTGCCTTGTGAGTAGAGGGGGAAGGTGAGAGGGTGAGGTCAAAAGAGGAGAGGAGTGGAAAGAAGGAGGCAGAGAGGAATGAGTCAAAGGTAGACGTGGGGAGGTTAAAGTCGCCCAGAACTGTGAGAGGTGAGCCGTCCTCAGGAAAGGAGCTTATCAAGGCATCAAGCTCATTGATGAACTCTCCGAGGGAACCTGGAGGGCGATAAATGATAAGGATGTTAAGCTTGAAAGGGCTGGTAACTGTGACAGCATGGAATTCAAAGGAGGCGATAGACAGATGGGTAAGGGGAGAAAGAGAGAATGACCACTTGGGAGAGATGAGGATCCCGGTGCCACCACCCCGCTGACCAGAAGCTCTCGGGGTGTGCGAGAACACGTGGGCGGACGAAGAGAGAGCAGTAGGAGTAGCAGTGTTATCTGTGGTGATCCATGTTTCCGTCAGTGCCAAGAAGTCGAGGGACTGGAGGGAGGCATAGGCTGAGATGAACTCTGCCTTGTTGGCCGCAGATCGGCAGTTCCAGAGGCTAGTAATTCAGGGCAGGTCACCCATGTTACATGTCAGTATTCAGGGCAGGTCACCCATGTTACACGTCAGTATTTATGGCAGGTCACCCATGTTACACGTCAGTATTCAGGGCAGGTCACCCATGTTACACGTCAGTATTCAGGGCAGGTCACCCATGTTACACGTCAGTATTCGACGTTCTGAGGATTCGATGTCTGAGGATATCAGGAGATGACGTGGAAACCGGCCACTAAACTTAACCCTCACCTTCAAAATTCTGACTTGATGTCTTAACTTAACCTTAAACCCTTCGAAATTTGACGTTTGGAACAACTTGTAAATTTGAAACATGGATAAACGATTCATTCTGACGTGAGACTGTGAGAGCTTGTTGGATATTTGACATTCAGTACTGTACATGGCCTCCAGATTGCAGGCCTGTCTAAGACTAAAGCACAGCAATTGGCTGTTTCAGCAGTTATGGTCAGCCTAGCTGTTTGGAGAAGAAGGTGCTTTCTGTATCCTTAAAGAAAAGACTCCACTTTGAATGATATGTTAGGGTTATTTCATGTTTTCATGGGTTTTTTTTAGCTATTGAAAGAGATGGAGAAAGAAGCAGGCAGAAATTCATCCGGTCTGACAATTTTTGCATAAACATGAAATGACCACAGGAATCGAACATCACTCATAGATGCACAAATACGACGTAACATTCAAAATGGTTGAATCTTTTCTTCAAGTGTCCACGCATACAAAGTCCTTTGAAATGCTTGAATCCTTCTTGAAAGTGATGTGATTTTCAGATTCTAATAAAGTATTATAAAATGTGTGTTTGTGCGCGTTTGTGTGTGTGTGTGTGTGTGTGTGTTATTGACCTTCCTGAGTCTGAATAGCATCCTCTCCCATAAAATGTCAAACAGACTGTCAGTTCCCATCTCTGTGTCTGCCAGACTAACTGTATTATCCTCCACACAGGGGACGACCTCAGCATGTTTTTCAAGGTCAGACTCACGCACAAACACATGCATGAATACACAAACGTGCACACACGCTCTCTCTCTCTCTCTCTCTCTCTCTCTCTCACACACACACACACACACACACACACACACACACACACACACACACACACACACACACACACACACACACACACATCTTATCCACACGGACCCACATAATCTCAGTCAACAGCCCTTTCAACCTTTCCTCCTTTTAACATCCTACCTCTTTCAATTCCCCACATCCTCTACCTCTTTCCCCCCTCCATCCCTCCCTTATCTAGGCAACCTTCAGATACACCCCTCCCTTCAAAGTCCCCTTTTCTTCAACCCTCCATCTCACAGCCCTTCATGGTTCTTACTGTTTTCTCCCATTGAGGTTTTCACAGCTCCTGGGGACAGAAGAGACCACCACAATGGAACGAGAGGATTTCACCATTTTTCTATACCCCTCTCTCTCTCTCTCTCCCTCCTATTCTCTCTCTGTCTGCATATCCCTTCTCACACAGCCAAATTCCCTGTGGTGGTTTATGTGGAGGTCTTTGCAGACTCCCTGTGGTGGTTTATGTGGAGGTCTTTGCAGACTCCCTGTGGTGGTTTATGTGGAGGTCTTTGCAGACTTCCTGTGGTGGTTTATGTGGAGGTCTTTGCAGACTCCCTGTGGTGGTTTATGTGTGAGGTCTTTGCAGACCCCCTGTGGTGGTTTATGTGGAGGTCTCTGCAGACCCCCTGTGGTGGTTTATGTGTGAGGTCTTTGCAGACTCCCTGTGGTGGTTTATGTGGAGGTCTTTGCAGACTCCCTGTGGTGGTTTATGTGGAGGTCTCTGCAGACTCCCTGTGGTTGTTTATGTGTGAGGTCTCTGCAGGTTGGCTTAAACCATCCCCTCTACTGACTTCCTAGAACACTCTGTCCTCCCTCCTTTCTCTCCTCCGTCCTTTCTCTCTCTCCTCCATCCTTTCTTTCTTCTCCCTCTGTCCTTTCCCCTCTCTCCACCCTCCTTTCCCCTCTCTCCTCCCTCCTTTTCCCTCTTTCCTCCCTCTGTCCTTTCCACTCTCTCCTCCCTAATTTCTCTCTCCTCCCTCCTCCCTCTCTCCTCCCTCCTTTCTCCTCCCTTAGTCCTTTCTCTCTCTTCTCCCTCCTTTCTCTCTCCTCCCTCCTTTCTCTCTCCTCCCTCTGTTCTCTCTCCTCCCTCTCTCAATTCTCTCTCTTCTTCTTTTTTCTCTCTCTATCCTCCCTCCTTTCTCCTCCCTTAGTCCTTTCTCTCTCTTCTCCCTCCTTTCTCTCTCTTCTCCCTCCTTTCTCTCTCCTCCCTCCTTTCTCTCTCCTCCCTCTGTTCTCTTTCCTCCCTCTCTCAATTCTCTCTCTTCTTCTTTTTTCTCTCTCTATCCTCCCTCCTTTCTCCTCCCTTAGTCCTTTCTCTCTCTTCTCCCTCCTTTCTCTCTCCTCCCTCTGTTCTCTCTCCTCCCTCTCTCAATTCTCTCTCTTCTTCTTTTTTCTCTCTCTCTCTATCCTCCCTCCTTTCTCTCTCCTACTTCCCTCCTTCCTCCATCTGTCCTTCCCACTTCTCCTCCCTCCCTCCTTTCTCTCTCTCCTCCCTCCTTTCTCTCGCTCCTCCCTCATTTTTCTCCCCCTCCTCCGCACGCTTGTGTTAAACCATCTCTCTCTCTCTCTCTCTCCATTTCTCCCCTTGGGTGGGTAAATAAATCGTCACCTCCCTGCTGTGCCCTGAGACCAGAGAGAGAGACATCAGTATTCTCTGTCTGCCAATGCAGAGGCTAAGCATTTCACATCCTTTACTCTGTTCTTTCCTATTTCCATTCCTCATCCCACCTTCCTCTCTCTTTTTCCAGTGTTCTCAATCATTTTCTCTGTTTCTGTTAAACATTGCATTCGGAAAGTACTCAGACCCCTTCCCTTTATCCACATTTTGTTACGTTACAGCCTTATTCTAAAATGGATTAAATACATTTTTCCCTCGTCAATGGTTGGACATGGTTTAGAAAGGCACACACCTGTCTACATAAGGCCCCACAGTTGACAGAGCATGTCAAAGCAAAAGCCAAGCCATGAGGTCGAAGGAGACAGGATTGTGTCGAGGCACAGATCTGGGGAAGTGCACCAAACACATTTCTGTAGCATTGAAGGTCCCCAATAACACAGTGACCTCCATCATTCTTAAATTAAAGCAGTTTGGAACCACCAAGACTCTTCCTAGAGCTGACCGCCTGGCAACACTGAGCAATCTGGAGAGAAGGGCCTTGGTCAGGGAGGTGACCAAATCAAATTGTATTGGTCACATACACATGGTTAGCAGATGTTAATGCGAGTGTAGCGTAATGCTTTTGCTTATACTTCCGACAGTGCAGTAATATCTAATGTCACACCCTGACCATAGTTTGCTTTGTATGTTTCTATGTTTTGTTTTTGTCAGGGTGTGATCTGAGTGGACATTCTGTTACATGTCTAGTTTGTCTATTTCTATGTTTGGCCTGATATGGTTCTCAATCAGAGGCAGGTGTTAGTCATTGTCTCTGATTGGGAACCATATTTAGGTAGCCTGTTTGGTGTTGAGTTTTGTGGGTGATTGTTCCTGTCTCTGTGTTTGCACCAGATAGGGCTGTTTTGGTTTTTCACATTTCTTGTTTTGTTAGTCTATTCATGTATAGTCTCTTTATTAAAGAACCATGAATAAGAACCACGCTGCGTTTTGGTCCGCCTCTCCCGCAAGAAAACCGTTACATCTAACAAGTAATCTAACAATTTCAAAACAACTACCTAATACACACCAATCTAAAGGGGTGAATGAGAATATGTACATATAAGTAGAGTCCCTCCAGTCCACAGCCAAACTTGATGATTGAGTTGGAGGCGTGCATGGCTACACAGTCGTGGGTGAACAGGGAGTACAGCAGAGGGCTGAGCTCACATCCTTGTGGGGCCTCAGTGTTGAGGGTCAGCGAAGTGGAGATGTTTTCAACCTTCATCACCTGGGGGCGGCCTGTCAGAAAGTCCAGCACCCAGTGGTCACTCTGACAGAGCTCCAAAGTTCCTCTGTGGAGATAGGAGAACCTTCCAGAAGGATAACCATCTTTGTAGCACTCCACCAATCTGCATTTATGGATGAGCGATGGCCGAGCGGCATAGGCAAGGTGCAATAGATGGTATAAAATACAGTATATACATGTGATATGAGTAATGTAAGATATGTAAACATTAAAGTGGCATTATTTAAAGTGGCAGTGTTTAAAGTGACTAGTGATCCATTTATTAAAGTGTTCAGTGATTGTGTCTCAATGTAGGCAGCATCACTGAGTTAGTGATTGCTGTTTAACAGTCTGATGGCCTTGAGATATAAACTGTTTTTCAGTCTCTCGGTCCTCACCACGCTCTGGAGAGCAGGTAGTTTGCCCCCAGTGATGCGTTGTGCAGACCTCACCACGCTCTGGAGAGCAGGTAGTTTGCCCCCAGTGATGCGTTGTGCAGACCTCATCCACGCTCTGTTGCGCCTTCTTCACCATGCTGTCTGTGTGGGTGGACCATTTCAGTTTGTCTGTGATGTGTACGCCCAGGAACTTTCCACCTTCTTCACTGCTGTCTCTTCGATGTGTATAGGGGTGTGCTCCCTCTGCTGTTTCATCATTTCCTTTGTTTTGTTGACGTTGAGTGAGAGGTTGTTTTCCTGACACCACACTCCCAGAGCCCTCACCTCCTCCCTGTAGGCTGTCTCGTTGTTGGTGATCAAGCCCACTACTATTGTGTCGTCTGTAAACTTGATGATTGAGTTGGAGGCGTGCATGGCTACACAGTCGTGGGTGAACAGGGAGTACAGCAGAGGGCTGAGCTCACATCCTTGTGGGGCCTCAGTGTTGAGGGTCAGCGAAGTGGAGATGTTTTCAACCTTCATCACCTGGGGGCGGCCTGTCAGAAAGTCCAGCACCCAGTGGTCACTCTGACAGAGCTCCAAAGTTCCTCTGTGGAGATAGGAGAACCTTCCAGAAGGACAACCATCTTTGCAGCACTCCACCAATCTGCATTTATGGTAGAGTGGCCAAACGGAAGCCAGTCCAAAGTAAAAGGCGCATGACAGCCCGCTTGGAGTTTGCCAAAAGGCACCTAAAGGCACCATCCGTACGGTGAAGCATGGTGGTGGCAGCATCA
>NC_088424.1:37639898-37652888 GCF_034236695.1 Oncorhynchus nerka
AATGATGTGTGATGTAACAGTGCTTCTGGCAGCAAGGAGAAAAAAAACTGATTGCCACTGTCATAACATATTATGATCACTTACGTCAGGTTACGACAGCTGACCTTAACAAGGTCAGGTTAGGTCATTAGCAGCCACCAATCCAGCCATGGTTAGTATCGCTTCAGCCCCTAATCACCATACGTTTTAACACAGTAAGCCGATATTGTTGCTTTATCACACAAGACAAAACTTAATGGAAGTATTATCACTAGGTTGTTACTAGACTGTTACCATGTTTTAAATCAGGGCTGAGCAGAATCTGCAGGAGCAGAATATCATTACGGAGTATTTGCAATGATACACATACAATAAAGCTTGCAATTTTAGCCTAAATAATATACTCATCATAATAAGCTGACCCAAAGGAGCACACAGCATAGCAACATAACAGACAGACAGCTAGAGACAGCTACAACAACATAACAGACAGACAGCTACAACAACATAACAGACAGACAGCTACAACAACATAACAGACAGACAGCGAGAGACAGCTACAGCAACATAACAGACAGACAGCTAGAGACAGCTACAACAACATAACAGACAGACAGCGAGAGACAGCTACAGCAACATAACAGACAGACAGCTAGAACATAACAGACAGCTAGAGACAGCTACAAACATAACAGACAGACAGCTAGAGACAGCTACAACAACATAACAGACAGACAGCTAGAGACAGCTACAACAACATAACAGACAGACAGCTAGAGACAGCTACAACAACATAACAGACAGACAGCTAGAGACAGCTACAACAACATAACAGACAGACAGCTACACCAACATAACAGACAGACAGCGAGAGACAGCTACAGCAACATAACAGACAGACAGCTACAACAACATAACAGACAGACAGCTAGAGACAGCTACAACAACATAACAGACAGACAGCGAGAGACAGCTACAGCAACATAACAGACAGACAGTGAGAGACAGCTACAACAACATAACAGACAGACAGCTAGAGACAGCTACAACAACATAACAGACAGACAGCTAGAGACAGCTACAACAACATAACAGACAGACAGCTAGAGACAGCTACAACAACATAACAGACATACAGCTAGAGACAGCTACAGCAACATAACAGACAGACAGCTAGAGACAGCTACAACAACATAACAGACAGACAGCTAGAGACAGCTACAGCAACATAACAGACAGACAGCTAGAGACAGCTACAGCAACATAACAGACAGACAGCTAGAGACAGCTACAGCAACATAACAGACAGACAGGTAGAGACAGCTACAACAACATAACAGACAGACAGCTACAACAACATAACAGACAGACAGCTAGAGACAGCTACAACAACATAACAGACAGACAGCTAGAGACAGCTACAACAACATAACAGACAGACAGCTAGAGACAGCTACAACAACATAACAGACACACAGTGAGAGACAGCTACAACAACATAACAGACAGACAGCTACAACAACATACCAGACAGACAGCTAGAGACAGCTACAACAACATAACAGACAGACAGCTAGAGACAGCTACAGCAACATAACAGACAGACAGCGAGAGACAGCTACAACAACATAACAGACAGACAGCTAGAGACAGCTACAACAACATAACAGACAGACAGCTACACCAACATAACAGACAGACAGCTAGAGACAGCTACAACAACATAACAGACAGACAGCTACAACAACATAACAGACACACAGCGAGAGACAGCTACAACAACATAACAGACAGACAGCTAGAGACAGCTACAGCAACATAACAGACAGACAGCTAGAGACAGCTACAGCAACATAACAGACAGACAGCTAGAGACAGCTACAGCAACATAACAGACAGACAGCTAGAGACAGCTACAACAACATAACAGACAGACAGCTACAACAACATAACAGACAGACAGCTAGAGACAGCTACAACAACATAACAGACAGACAGCTAGAGACAGCTACAACAACATAACAGACAGACAGCTAGAGACAGCTACAACAACATAACAGACACACAGTGAGAGACAGCTACAACAACATAACAGACAGACAGCTACAACAACATACCAGACAGACAGCTAGAGACAGCTACAACAACATAACAGACAGACAGCTAGAGACAGCTACAGCAACATAACAGACAGACAGCGAGAGACAGCTACAACAACATAACAGACAGACAGCTAGAGACAGCTACAACAACATAACAGACAGACAGCTACACCAACATAACAGACAGACAGCTAGAGACAGCTACAACAACATAACAGACACACAGCGAGAGACAGCTACAACAACATAACAGACAGACAGCTAGAGACAGCTACAGCAAGATAACAGACAGACAGCTACAACAACATAACAGACAGACAGCTAGAGACAGCTACAACAACATAACAGACAGACAGCTACAACAACATAACAGACAGACAGCTACAACAACATAACAGACAGACAGCTAGAGACAGCTACAGCAAGATAACAGACAGACAGCTAGAGACAGCTACAACAACATAACAGACAGACAGCTACAACAACATAACAGACAGACAGCTAGAGACAGCTACAGCAAGATAACAGACAGACAGCTACAACAACATAACAGACAGACAGCTAGAGACAGCTACAGCAACATAACAGACAGACAGCGAGAGACAGCTACAACAACATAACAGACAGACAGCTAGAGACAGCTACAGCAAGATAACAGACACACAGTGAGAGACAGCTACAACAACATAACAGACAGACAGCTAGAGACAGCTACAACAACATAACATACAGACAGCTACAACAACATAACAGACAGACAGCTAGAGACAGCTACAACAACATAACAGACAGACAGCGAGAGACAGCTACAACAACATAACGGACAGACAGCTAGAGACAGCTACAACAACATAACAGACAGACAGCTAGAGACAGCTACAACAACATAACAGACAGACAGCTACAACAACATAACAGACAGACAGCTAGAGACAGCTACAACAACATAACAGACAGACAGCTAGAGACAGCTACAACAACATAACAGACAGACAGCTAGAGACAGCTACAACAACATAACAGACAGACAGCTAGAGACAGCTACAACAACATAACAGACAGACAGCTAGAGACAGCTACAACAACATAACAGACACACAGTGAGAGACAGCTACAACAACATAACAGACAGACAGCTACAACAACATACCAGACAGACAGCTAGAGACAGCTACAACAACATAACAGACAGACAGCTAGAGACAGCTACAGCAACATAACAGACAGACAGCGAGAGACAGCTACAACAACATAACAGACAGACAGCTAGAGACAGCTACAACAACATAACAGACAGACAGCTACACCAACATAACAGACAGACAGCTAGAGACAGCTACAACAACATAACAGACAGACAGCTACAACAACATAACAGACACACAGCGAGAGACAGCTACAACAACATAACAGACAGACAGCTAGAGACAGCTACAGCAAGATAACAGACAGACAGCTACAACAACATAACAGACAGACAGCTAGAGACAGCTACAACAACATAACAGACAGACAGCTACAACAACATAACAGACAGACAGCTACAACAACATAACAGACAGACAGCTAGAGACAGCTACAGCAAGATAACAGACAGACAGCTAGAGACAGCTACAACAACATAACAGACAGACAGCTACAACAACATAACAGACAGACAGCTAGAGACAGCTACAGCAAGATAACAGACAGACAGCTAGAGACAGCTACAACAACATAACAGACAGACAGCTAGAGACAGCTACAACAACATAACAGACAGACAGCTAGAGACAGCTACAACAACATAACAGACACACAGTGAGAGACAGCTACAACAACATAACAGACAGACAGCTAGAGACAGCTACAACAACATAACAGACAGACAGCTACAACAACATAACAGACAGACAGCTAGAGACAGCTACAACAACATAACAGACAGACAGCGAGAGACAGCTACAACAACATAACGGACAGACAGCTAGAGACAGCTACAACAACATAACAGACAGACAGCTAGAGACAGCTACAGCAACATAACAGACAGACAGCGAGAGACAGCTACAACAACATAACAGACAGACAGCTAGAGACAGCTACAACAACATAACAGACAGACAGCTACAACAACATAACAGACAGACAGCTAGAGACAGCTACAACAACATAACAGACAGACAGCTAGAGACAGCTACAACAACATAACAGACAGACAGCTAGAGACAGCTACAACAACATAACAGACACACAGTGAGAGACAGCTACAACAACATAACAGACAGACAGCTACAACAACATACCAGACAGACAGCTAGAGACAGCTACAACAACATAACAGACAGACAGCTAGAGACAGCTACAGCAACATAACAGACAGACAGCGAGAGACAGCTACAACAACATAACAGACAGACAGCTAGAGACAGCTACAACAACATAACAGACAGACAGCTACAACAACATAACAGACAGACAGCTAGAGACAGCTACAACAACATAACAGACAGACAGCTACAACAACATAACAGACAGACAGCTACAACAACATAACAGACACACAGTGAGAGACAGCTACAACAACATAACAGACAGACAGCTAGAGACAGCTACAGCAAGATAACAGACAGACAGCTACAACAACATAACAGACAGACAGCTAGAGACAGCTACAACAACATAACAGACAGACAGCTACAACAACATAACAGACAGACAGCTACAACAACATAACAGACAGACAGCTAGAGACAGCTACAGCAAGATAACAGACAGACAGCTAGAGACAGCTACAACAACATAACAGACAGACAGCTACAACAACATAACAGACAGACAGCTAGAGACAGCTACAGCAAGATAACAGACAGACAGCTACAACAACATAACAGACAGACAGCCAGAGACAGCTACAGCAACATAACAGACAGACAGCGAGAGACAGCTACAACAACATAACAGACACACAGTGAGAGACAGCTACAACAACATAACAGACAGACAGCTAGAGACAGCTACAACAACATAACAGACAGACAGCTACAACAACATAACAGACAGACAGCTAGAGACAGCTACAACAACATAACAGACAGACAGCGAGAGACAGCTACAACAACATAACAGACAGACAGCTAGAGACAGCTACAACAACATAACAGACACACAGTGAGAGACAGCTACAACAACATAACAGACAGACAGCTAGAGACAGCTACAACAACATAACAGACAGCTAGAGACAGCTACAACAACATAACAGACAGACAGCGAGAGACAGCTACAACAACATAACAGACAGACAGCTAGAGACAGCTACAGCAACATAACAGACAGACAGCTACAACAACATAACAGACAGACAGCTAGAGACAGCTACAGCAAGATAACAGACAGACAGCTAGAGACAGCTACAACAACATAACAGACAGACAGCTACAACAACATAACAGACAGACAGCTAGAGACAGCTACAGCAAGATAACAGACAGACAGCTACAACAACATAACAGACAGACAGCCAGAGACAGCTACAGCAACATAACAGACAGACAGCGAGAGACAGCTACAACAACATAACAGACACACAGTGAGAGACAGCTACAACAACATAACAGACAGACAGCTAGAGACAGCTACAACAACATAACAGACAGACAGCTACAACAACATAACAGACAGACAGCTAGAGACAGCTACAACAACATAACAGACAGACAGCGAGAGACAGCTACAACAACATAACAGACAGACAGCTAGAGACAGCTACAACAACATAACAGACACACAGTGAGAGACAGCTACAACAACATAACAGACAGACAGCTAGAGACAGCTACAACAACATAACAGACAGCTAGAGACAGCTACAACAACATAACAGACAGACAGCGAGAGACAGCTACAACAACATAACAGACAGACAGCTAGAGACAGCTACAGCAACATAACAGACAGACAGCTACAACAACATAACAGACAGACAGCTAGAGACAGCTACAACAACATAACAGACAGACAGCGAGAGACAGCTACAACAACATAACAGACAGACAGCTAGAGACAGCTACAGCAACATAACAGACAGACAGCTACAACAACATAACAGACAGACAGCTACAACAACATAACAGACAGACAGCGAGAGACAGCTACAGCAAGATAACAGACAGACAGCTAGAGACAGCTACAACAACATAACAGACAGACAGCGAGAGACAGCTACAACAACATAACAGACAGACAGCTAGAGACAGCTACAGCAAGATAACAGACAGACAGCTAGAGACAGCTACAACAACGTAACAGACAGACAGCTAGAGACAACAACATAACAGACAGACAGCGAGAGACAGCTACAGCAACATAACAGACAGACAGCGTGAGACAGCTACAACAACATAACAGACAGACAGCTAGAGACAGCTACAACAACATAACCGACAGATAGCTAGAGACAGACAGACAGACAGACAGACAGACAGACAGACAGACAGCTAGAGACAGACAGACAGACAGCTAGAGACAGCTACAACAACATAACAGAGGAAATCCTACAAGCACTATTTTATAGGCTGTAAATCATATTCATAAAGTTCTAGATGAAATGTGGCAGTTTTACAGCCACGGGACATATGTGTTTACACTCAGCATCGTGACATACAGTACACATACATCATTCCATACATCATCACCACAGCCTGGGAAATCAGCTATGAAATGCTGCTGGCAGTATAGCATAGCATTCATGACAGAGGGTTGAGCTGGCTGTCTGCAAACTCAACTCTACCAACTCCCCATACAGTAGGCTACCAATTACTTCTCTGGTTGGATACAACTACAATTACAGCTACCAATTACTTCTCTGGTTGGATACAACTACAATTACAGCTACCAATTACTTCTCTGGTTGGGTACAACTACAATTACAGCTACCAATTACTTCTCTGGTTGGATACAACTACAATTACAGCTACCAATTACTTCTCTGGTTGGATACAACTACAATTACAGCTACCAATTACTTTTCTGGTTGGATACAACTACAATTATTGCTTCCAATTACTTCTCTGGTTGGATACAACTACAATTACAGCTACCAATCACTTCTCTGGTTGGATATAACTACAATTATTGCTTCCAATTACTTCTCTGGTTGGATACAACTACAATTACAGCTACCAATCACTTCTCTGGTTGGATACAACTACAATTACAGCTACCAATTACTTCTCTGGTTGGATACAACTACAACTACAGCTTCAGCTACCAGTTGACTGCAGACAATTATCCAATATAACCCACAGGTCTCACACACAATCGCTCACATTCATCCACAGGTAAGCACACACTCGCTCACATTCATCCACAGGTAAGCACACACTCGCTCACATTCATCCACAGGTAAACACACACACTCGCTCACATTCATCCACAGGTAAACACACACACTCGCTCACATTCATCCACAGGTAAACACACACACTCGCTCACATTCATCCACAGGTAAACACACACACTCGCTCACATTCATCCACAGGTAAGCACACACACGCTCACATTCATCCACAGGTAAACACACACACTCGCTCACATTCATCCACAGGTAAGCACACACTCGCTCACATTCATCCACAGGTAAACACACACACTCGCTCACATTCATCCACAGGTAAACACACACTCGCTCACATTCATCCACAGGTAAACACACACACTCGCTCACATTCATCCACAGGTAAGCACACACACGCTCACATTCATCCACAGGTAAGCACACACACGCTCACATTCATCCACAGGTAAGCACACACACTCGCTCACATTCATCCACAGGTAAACACACACACTCGCTCACATTCATCCACAGGTAAACACACAGACTCGCTCACATTCATCCACAGGTAAACACACACACTCGCTCACATTCATCCACCGGTAAACACACACACTCCTCTTTCCCTCTCTGATCTGTTCTCTCTCTCCTAACCCTGGTGAGAGAGTGTCAGACTGGTCAGGGTAGAGAGCCGCATAATGACACACACACAGTCATCTATAGTCATCTATTGACCTCAGTATGTTTATGAGTTGGTATGTTTATGTCTGTGTGTATGAGTATGTGCAAATATCTGATTGCATCTGTGTGTGCGTGTGTTTGTGTGTGTGTGTGTCACGTTTACACCTTTGTGTATTATGAGTGCGTGTGTGTGTGTTTGGCTCATGGTTACTGTCAGTAGAAGTTAACTCACCCAGGACTGAAGCGTGGTCCCTGTTCCCTCCTCATCGGTGCCTGTGTGTGTGTGATGTTTGTGCGTGTGATGTGTGTGTGTGTGTGTTCCCCGACACTGTCCCTCTCTTGTCTCTGTCCATATGTTTGAGAAGCTCTACACGTGCCAGTCTTCCTCTCCTCCAATCCTCTGGTCTTCAGATCCCTTTTTCTCTCTCTCTTCGTCAGCGTCCCTCGATCTCAGCCTCTAGCATCAGCAGCTGTGGCAAACAAGCCACTCATCCCTCCTTCCTTCACTCTCTTCTATGTCTCTCTTCCAGTTTTTTTGCAAAAACACACAGACGGAGGAGGGGCGGGGTGTGGGATCTCCTCCCAAGAGACGGTGCTCCTCAGTGGGGGTGTGTGCTCACCGTCTCCCCTGGAATGGGTCTGGTTCTCTGTCTGTGTGTGAGAGAGAACGGGAGCTCTGTTGCTGTAGCTGTTGACTCTGCCTCTTTTACAGGGTGCGTCTCTCTCAGTGTCAGCGTCTCACTCGCTCTCGCTCTCACTCTCTCCCCACTCTTTCTCTCTCCCTTCTCTTTCTCTCGCTCTCTCCCTTCTCTAGCTCTCTCCCTGCTCTTTCTCTCTCTCTCGCTCTATTTCTTTTTCTTTCTTTCTCTCTCTCTCACTCTCTCTTTGCCTCTGTCTCCCAGTCTCTTCTCTCTCATGCTCTCTCCGCCTCTTTCTCTCTGTCTCTCTCTTTTGCTCTCTCCCACTCTCTCTTCATCGCACTCTCTATATCTCTCTCTCTCTCTCTCTCTCTCTCTCTGTCTCTCTCTCTCTCTCTCTGTCTCTCTCTACCTCTCTCTCTCTCTCTGTGTGTCTCTCTCTCTCTCTCTCTCTCTCTCTCTCTCTCTCTCTCTCTCTCTCTCTCGCCACTCTCTGTCTAACTGTCTCTGCCTATCGCTGCTGTTGGGCTCAGGGCTAAGGGATCTTCTTGCAAGAGTCAGACGGGAACAAATTAGTAACATTGTAATACATAAATGTCAACCAATCACGTTTGAGGGAGTGAGAGAGAGAGAGAGAGACAGAGAGAGAGAGACAGTGAGACAGAGACAGATAGAGAGAAAGAGAGAGACAGACACAGAGAGAGAGAGAGAGAGAGAGAGAGCAACAGAGAGAGAGCAACAGAGAGAGAGCGAGATAGAGACTGAGAGAGAGCGAGAGAGAGACAGAGAGAGAGAGAGAGAGACATAGAGAGAGAGAGAGACAGAGAGAGAGAGAGACAGAGAGAGAGACACAGGGAGAGAGAGACAGAGACACAGAGAGAGACACAGAGAGAGAGAGACAGAGAGAGCGAGAGAGAGAGAGAGAGAGAGAGAGAGAGAGAGAGAGAGAGAGAGAGAGAGAGAGAGAGAATTCTCTGTGTACAACGTAGAACACCAAATAATGCATGCAGAGCAGAATTAGGTCGATACCCACTAATTATCCAAATCCAGAAAACAGAGGTTAAATTCTACAATCACCTAAAAGGAAGCGATTCCCAAACCTTCCATAACAAAGCATCACCTACAGAGAGATGAACCTGGAGAAGAGTCCCCAAAGCAAGCTGGCCCAGGACAGCAGCACAATTAGACCCAACCAAAGCATGAGAAAACAAAAAGATAATTATTTGACACATTGGAAAGAATTAACAAAAAAACTGAGCAAACTAGAATGCTATTTGGCCCTAAACAGAGAGTACACAGTGGCAGAATACCTGACCTCTGTGACTGACCCAAACTTAAGGAAAGCTTTGACTATGTACAGACTCAGTGAGCATAGCCTTGCTATTGAGAAAGGCCGCCGTAGGCAGACCTGGCTCTCAAGAGAAGACAGGCTATGTGCACACTGCCCACAAAATGAGGTGGAAACTAAGCTGCACTTCCTAACCTCCTGCCCAATGTATGACCATATTAGAGAGACATATTTCCCTCAGATTACACAGATCCACAAAGAACTCGAAAACAAATCCAATTCTGATAAACTCCCATATCTACTGGGTGAAATTCCACAGTATGCAATCACAGCAGCAAGATTTGTGACCTGTTGCCACAAGAAAAGGGCAACCAGTGAAGAACAAACACCACTGTAAATACAACCCATATGTATGCTTATTTATTTTCCCTTGTGTACTTTAACCATTGTTACAACACTGTATATATATATATATGTATGTATATATATATATATAATATGTCTTTATATTTTATTGTTTATTTCACTTTTGTATAGTATCCACCTCACTTGCTTTGGCAATGTCAATACGTTTCCCATGCCAATAAATCCAGAGAGAGAGAGAGAGAGAGAGAGAGAGAGAGAGAGAGAGAGAGAGAGAGAGAGAGAGAGAGAGAGAGAGAGAGAGAGAGAGAGAGAGAGAGAGAGAGAGAGAGCGCGAGAGAGAGAGAGAGAGAGAGAGAGAGAGAGAGAGAGAGAGAGAGAGAGAGAGAGAGAGAGAGAGAGAGAGAGAAAGAATAGGGAAAAGGTATAAGCATTGTGGTGTCCTGTCAGAGTGGATCAGATCATCAGGCAGCTGCGTTCAGGCAAAGGGAAGAACATACAAATACACACGTACTCCCACACTCCCTGCATGCCCATCACAGTAAAGGAGAAGTCTGCCACCCTGACCCAGAGGCCAAGAAGCACCTGACCCAGAGGCCAAGGAGCACCTGACCCAGAGGCCAAGGAGCACCTGCTTCACCGCTAACACACACACACAAGTCACACACGCTATAGCTGGCTACTGTATAGTCACACACACACACACACTATAGCTGGCTACTGTATAGTCACACACACACATACTATAGCTGGCTACTGTATAGTCACACACACTATAGCTGGCTACTGTATAGACACACACACACACACTATAGCTGGCTACTGTATAGTCACACACACACTATAGCTGACTACTGTATAGTCACACACACACTATAGCTGGCTACTGTATAGTCACACACACACACTATAGCTGGCTACTGTATAGTCACACGCACACTATAGCTGGCTACTGTATAGTCACACACACTATAGCTGACTACTGTAAAGTCACACACACACTATAGCTGACTACTGTAAAGTCACACACACACTATAGCTGGCTACTGTATAGTCACACACACTATAGCTGGCTACTGTAAAGTCACACACACACACTATAGCTGACTACTGTATAGTCACACACACTATAGCTGACTACTGTAAAGTCACACACACACACTATAGCTGACTACTGTATAGTCACACACACTATAGCTGGCTACTGTATAGTCACACACACTATAGCTGGCTACTGTATAGTCACACACACTATAGCTGACTACTGTAAAGTCACACTCACTATAGCTGACTACTGTAAAGTCACACACACACTATAGCTGGCTACTGTAAAGTCACACACACTATAGCTGGCTACTGTATAGTCACACACACACTATAGCTGGCTACTGTGTAGTCACACACACTATAGCTGACTACTGTAAAGTCACACTCACTATAGCTGACTACTGTAAAGTCACACACACACTATAGCTGGCTACTGTAAAGTCACACACACTATAGCTGGCTACTGTAAAGTCACACACACACTATAGCTGGCTACTGTAAAGTCACACACACACACTATAGCTGGCTGCTGTATAGTCACACACACACTATATCTGGCTGCTGTATAGTCACACACACACACTATAGCTGGCTGCTGTATAGTCACACACACACTATAGCTGGCTGCTGTATAGTCACACACACACACTATAGCTGGCTGCTGTATAGTCACACACACACACTATAGCTGGCTACTGTAAAGTCACACACACACACCAAAGCTGGCTACTGTAAAGTCACACACACACTAAAGCTGGGTACTGTAAAGTCACACACACTATAGCTGGCTACTGTATAGTCACACACACACTATAGCTGGCTACTGTATAGTCACACACACTATAGCTGGCTACTGTATAGTCACACACACACTATAGCTGGCTACTGTATAGTCACACACACTATAGCTGGCTACTGTATAGTCACACACACACTATAGCTGACTACTGTAAAGTCACACACACACTATAGCTGGCTACTGTATAGTCACACACACTATAGCTGGCTACTGTAAAGTCACACACACACACTATAGCTGACTACTGTATAGTCACACACACTATAGCTGACTACTGTAAAGTCACACACACACACTATAGCTGACTACTGTATAGTCACACACACACACTATAGCTGGCTACTGTATAGTCACACACACTATAGCTGGCTACTGTATAGTCACACACACTATAGCTGGCTACTGTATAGTCACACACACTATAGCTGACTACTGTAAAGTCACACACACACAATATAGCTGGCTACTGTATAGTCACACACACTATAGCTGGCTACTGTATAGTCACGCACACTATAGCTGGCTACTGTATAGTCACACACACTATAGCTGACTACTGTAAAGTCACACACACACTATAGCTGACTACTGTAAAGTCACACACACACTATAGCTGGCTACTGTATAGTCACACACACTATAGCTGGCTACTGTAAAGTCACACACACACACTATAGCTGACTACTGTATAGTCACACACACTATAGCTGACTACTGTAAAGTCACACACACACACTATAGCTGACTACTGTATAGTCACACACACTATAGCTGGC
>NC_088424.1:37653388-37708388 GCF_034236695.1 Oncorhynchus nerka
GAGGGATGGAGGATGGAGGATAAGATGGGGAGAGGGGATGGGGATGATGGGGGATGGGAGGATGAGATGGGGAGGGGATGGAGGATGAGATGGGGAGAGGGGATGGGGAGGATGAGATGGGGAGATGGGGATGGGAGGATGAGGGGATGGAGGATGAGATGGGGGAGAGGGGATGGGGAGGATGGGGGAGAGGGGATGGGGAGAGGGGATGGGAGGATGAGATGGGGAGAGGATGGGAGGATGAGATGGGTAGAGGGGATGGAGGATGAGATGGGGAGAGGGGGATGGAGGATGAGATGGGGAGAGGGATGGGAGGATGAGATGGGGAGAGGGGATGGAGGATGAGATGGGGAGAGGGGATGGGAGGATGAGATGGGGGAGGGAGATGGGGATGAGATGGGGATGAGGGATGGAGGGATGAGATGGGGAAAGGGGAGGATGAGATGGGGAGAGGGGATGGAGGATGAGATGGGGAGAGGGGATGGGGATGAGATGGGGAGAGGGGATGGAGGATGAGATGGGGAGAGGGGATGGAGGATGAGATGGGGAGAGGGATGAGGATGAGATGGGGAGATGGGGATGGGAGGATGAGATGGGGATGGGGATGGAGGATGAGATGGGGGAGAGGGGATGGAGGATGAGATGGGGAGAGGGGATGGAGGATGAGATGGGGAGAGGGGATGGGGATAAGATGGATGGGAGGGGGAGATGGGGAGAGGGGATGGAGGATGAGATGGGGAGAGGGGATGGAGGATGAGATGGGGATGGGGATGGAGGATGAGATGGGGAGAGGGGATGGAGGATGAGATGGGGAGAGGGATGGAGGATGAGAAGGGAGGGATGGAGGATGAGATGGGAGAGGGGGAGAGGGATGAGAGGATGAGAGGGGAGAGGGGATGGAGGATGAGATGGGGAGAGGGGGGGATGGATGGAGGATGAGATGGGGAGAGGGGATGGAGGGATGGGAGGATGAGATGGGAGTGGAGAGAGGGGATGGGGGAGGATGAGATGGGGATGGAGGGAGATGGGGAGGGGATGGAGGATGAGATGGGGAGAGGGATGGAGGATGAGAGATGGGGGAGAGGGGATGGAGGATGAGATGGGGAGAGGGGATGGAGGATGAGATGGGGAGAGGGATGAGATGGGGAGAGTGGATGGAGGATGAGATGGGGAGAGGGGATGGAGGATGAGATGGGGAGAGGATGGGAGGGATGGAGGATGAGATGGGGAGAGGGGATGGAGGATGAGATGGGGAGAGGGGATGGAGGATGGATGGGGAGAGGGAGATGGGGGATGGGGAGGAGGGGATGGAGGATGAGGGGAGAGGGGGATGGAGGATGAGATGGGGAGAGGGGATGGGAGGATGAGATGGGGAGAGGGGGATGGAGGATGAGATGGGGAGAGGGGATGGAGGATGAGATGGGGAGAGGGGATGGAGGATGAGATGGGGAGAGGGGATGGAGGATGAGATGGGGAGAGAGATGGAGGATGAGATGGGGAGAGGGGATGGAGGATGAGATGGGGAGAGGGGATGGAGGATGAGATGGGGAGAGTGGATGGGAGGATGAGATGGGGAGAGGGGATGGAGGATGAGATGGGGAGAGGGGATGGAGGATGAGATGGGGAGAGGGGATGGAGGATGAGATGGGGAGAGGGGGATGGAGGATGAGATGGGGAGAGGGGATGGAGGATGAGATGGGAGAGGGGATGGGAGGATGAGATGAGAGGGGATGGAGGATGAGATGGGGAGAGGATGAGATGAGGGGAGAGGGGATGGAGGATGAGATGGGGAGAGGGGATGGAGGATGGAGGATGAGAGGGGGAGAGGGGATGGAGGATGAGATGGGGAGAGGGGATGGAGGATGAGATGGGGAGAGGGGATGGAGGATGAGATGGGGAGAGGGGATGGAGGATGAGATGGGGAGAGGGGATGGAGGATGAGATGGGGGAGGGGAGGTGGATGGGAGGATGAGATGGGGAGAGGGGGGGATGGGAGGATGAGGGGAGAGAGGGGGAGAGGGGATGGGGAGAGGGGATGGGAGGATGAGATGGGGGGAGGGGATGGGAGGATGAGATGGGGAGAGGGGATGGAGGATGAGATGGGGAGAGGGGATGGATGGGGATGAGATGGGGAGAGGGGATGGAGGATGAGATGGGAGAGGGGATGGGGAGGATGAGATGGGGAGAGGGGAGGGGATGGGGAGGGGGATGGAGGATGAGATGGGGAGAGTGGATGGAGGATGAGATGGGGAGAGGGGATGGAGGATGAGATGGGGGAGGGGATGGGGATGAGATGGGGAGAGTGGATGGAGGATGAGATGGGGAGAGGGGATGGGAGGATGGGGAGAGGGATGAGGGATGGGGGAGGGGATGGGAGGATGAGATGGGGAGAGGGGATGGAGGATGAGATGGGGATGGAGGATGAGATGGGGAGAGGGATGGAGGATGAGATGGGGAGAGGGGAGAGAGGGATGGAGGATGAGATGGGGAGAGGGATGGAGGGGATGAGATGGGGAGAGGGGATGGGGAGAGGGGATGGAGGATGAGATGGGGAGAGGGGATGGGAGGATGAGATGGGGAGAGGGATGGAGGATGGATGGGATGAGATGGGGAGAGGGGATGGAGGATGGGGAGATGGGGAGAGGGGATGGGTGAGTGGATGGAGGGATGAGATGGGGAGAGGGGATGGGGAGGATGGGATGGGGAGAGGGGATGGAGGATGAGATGGATGGAGGAGGGGATGGAGGATGAGATGGGAGAGGGATGGAGGATGAGATGGGGAGAGGGGATGGGAGGATGAGATGGGGAGAGGGGATGGAGGATGAGATGGGGAGAGGGGATGGAGGATGAGATGGGGAGAGGGGATGGAGGATGAGATGGGGAGAGGGATGGAGGATGAGATGGGGAGAGGGGGATGGAGGATGAGATGGGGAGAGGGATGGAGGATGAGATGGGGAGAGGGGATGGGGAGGATGAGATGAGGGGAGAGGGGATGGAGGATGAGATGGGGAGGAGGGATGGGGAGAGTGGATGGGAGGATGAGATGGGGAGAGGGATGGAGGATGAGATGGGGAGAGGGGATGGAGGATGAGATGGGGAGAGGGGATGGATGGATGAGATGGGGAGAGGGGATGGGAGGATGAGATGGGGAGAGGGGATGGAGGATGAGATGGGGGGGGATGGGGAGGGATGGAGGATGAGATGGGGAGAGGGGATGGAGGATGAGATGGGGAGATGGGGAGGGGATGGAGGATGGGGGAGAGATGGGGAGAGGGGATGGAGGATGAGATGGGGAGAGGGGATGGAGGATGAGATGGGGAGAGGGGATGGAGGATGAGATGGGAGGGGAGAGAGGGATGGAGGATGAGATGGGGAGAGGGGATGGAGGATGAGATGGGGAGGGGATGGAGGATGGATGGGGGGAGGGGATGGGGAGAGGGATGGAGGAGGGAGATGGGGAGAGGGATGGAGGATGAGATGGGGAGAGGGGATGGAGGATGAGATGGGGAGAGGGGATGGAGGATGAGATGGGGAGAGGGGATGGAGGATGAGATGGGAGAGGGGATGGAGGATGAGATGGGGAGAGGGGATGGAGGATGAGATGGGGAGATGGGGAGAGGGATGGAGGATGAGATGGGGAGAGGGGATGGAGGATGAGATGGGGAGAGGGGATGTGGGTGAGGGATGGAGGATGAGATGGGAGGAGGGGATGGGAGGATGAGATGGGGAGAGGGGATGGAGGATGAGATGGGGAGAGGGGATGGAGGATGAGGGGATGGGGAGATGGGGATGGGAGGATGAGATGGGGGGAGGGGATGGGAGGATGAGATGGGGAGAGGGGATGGGGGGAGGATGGGAGGATGAGATGGGGAGGAGGGGATGGAGGATGAGATGGGGAGAGGGGGGGGATGGATGGGGGATGAGATGGGGAGATGGGGATGAGATGGGGAGAGGGATGGAGGATGAGGGGAGGGATGGAGGATGAGATGGGGAGAGGGATGGAGGATGAGATGGGGAGAGGGGATGGAGGATGGGGATGGAGGATGAGATGGGGAGAGGGGATGGAGGATGAGATGGGGGAGAGGGATGGGAGAGATGAGATGGGGAGAGGGGATGGAGGATGAGATGGGGAGAGGGGATGGAGGATGAGATGGGGAGAGGGGATGGAGGATGAGATGAGATGGGGAGAGGGGATGGATGGGGAGAGGGAGGATGGAGGGGAGGGATGGAGGATGAGATGGGGAGAGTGGATGGGGAGGATGAGATGGGGAGAGGGGATGGAGGATGAGATGGGGAGAGGGGATGGAGGATGAGATGGGGAGAGGGGATGGAGGATGAGATGGGGAGAGGGGGGGAGGATGAGATGGGGAGAGGGATGGAGGATGAGATGGGGAGAGGGGATGGGGGGATGAGATGGGGAGAGGGGATGGAGGAGTGGATGGGGGATGAGATGGGGGATGGAGGATGAGATGGGGAGAGGGGATGGAGGATGAGATGGGGAGAGGGGATGGAGGATGAGATGGGGAGAGGGGATGGAGGATGAGATGGGGAGAGGGGATGGAGGATGAGATGGGGAGAGGGGATGGAGGGAGATGGGGAGAGGATGTGGGGAGAGGGGATGGAGGATGAGATGGGGAGAGGGGATGGAGGATGAGATGGGGAGAGGGGATGGAGGATGAGATGGGGAGAGGGGATGGAGGATGAGATGGGGAGAGGGGATGGAGGATGAGATGGGGAGAGTGGATGGAGGATGAGATGGGGAGAGGGGATGGAGGATGAGATGGGGAGATGGGAGGGGATGGAGGATGAGATGGGGAGAGGGATGGAGGATGAGATGGGGAGAGGGGATGGAGGATGGATGGGAGGAGAGATGGGGGAGGGGAGAGGGGATGGAGGATGAGATGGGGAGAGGGGATGGAGGATGAGATGGGGAGAGGGGATGGAGGATGAGATGGGGGAGGGGATGGAGGATGAGATGGGGAGAGGGATGGAGGATGAGATGGGGAGAGGGGATGGAGGATGAGATGGGGGAGAGGGATGGAGGATGAGATGGGGAGGGGATGTGGGGATGGATGGGGATGAGATGGGGAGAGGGGATGGAGGATGAGATGGGGAGAGGGGATGGAGGATGAGATGGGGAGAGGGGATGGAGGATGAGATGGGGAGAGGGGATGGGAGGATGAGATGGGGAGAGGGATGGAGGATGGGGAGATGGGGAGAGGGGATGGAGGATGAGATGGGGAGAGGGGATGGAGGATGAGATGGGGAGAGGGAGATGGGAGGATGGATGGGAGAGGGGATGGAGGATGAGATGGGGAGAGGGGATGGGAGGGATGAGATGGGGAGAGGGGATGAGATGGGGAGTGGATGGAGGATGAGATGGGGAGAGGGGGATGGAGGATGAGATGGGGGAGAGGGGATGGAGGATGAGATGGGGAGAGGGGATGGGAGGATGAGATGGGGAGAGGGGATGGGGAGGGAGATGGAGGATGAGATGGGGAGAGGGGATGGAGGATGAGATGGGGAGAGGGATGGAGGATGAGATGGGGAGAGGGGATGGAGGATGAGATGGGGAGAGGGGATGGAGGATGAGATGGGGAGAGGGATGGGAGGATGAGATGGGGAGAGGGGATGGGAGGATGGATGGAGGAGAGGGGATGGAGGGAGGATGAGATGGGGAGAGGGATGGAGGATGAGATGGGGAGAGGGGATGGAGGATGAGATGGGGGAGATGGAGGATGGATGGGGAGAGGGGATGGGATGAGTGAGAGGGGATGGAGGATGAGATGGGGAGAGGGATGGAGGATGAGATGGGGAGGGAGGGGATGGATGGGGATGAGATGGGGAGAGGGGATGGAGGATGAGAGATGGGGAGAGGGGATGGAGGAGTGGATGGGGGGAGGATGAGATGGGGAGAGGGATGGAGGATAAGATGGGGGGAGGGATGGAGGATGAGATGGGGAGAGAGGATGGGAGGATGAGGGGAGAGGGATGGAGGATGAGATGGGGAGAGGATGGAGGGAGGATGAGAGGGATGGAGGATGGATGGGGAGGGGGGAGGAGGGGAGATGGGGAGAGGGATGGAGGATGAGATGGGGAGAGGGATGGAGGATGAGATGGGGGAGGGGATGGGGATGAGATGGATGATGGGAGAGGATGAGATGGGGAGAGGGGGATGGAGGATGAGATGGGGAGAGGGATGGAGGATGAGATGGGGGAGAGGGGATGGAGGATGAGATGGGGAGAGGGATGGAGGATGAGATGGGGAGAGGGGATGGGAGGATGAGATGGGGAGAGGGGATGGAGGATGAGGTGGGGAGAGGGGATGGAGGATGAGATGGGGAGAGGGGATGGAGGATGAGATGGGGGAGAGGGGATGGAGGATGAGATAAGAGGGGAGGATGAGATGGGGAGAGGGGATGGAGGATGAGATGGGGAGAGGGGATGGAGGATGAGATGGGGAGAGGGGATGGAGGATGAGATGGGGAGAGGGGATGGGGAGAGGGAGAGGGAGGATGAGATGGGGAGAGGGGAGGAGAGGGATGGAGGATGAGATGGGGAGAGGGGATGGAGGATGAGATGGGGAGAGGGGATGGGGAGAGTGGATGGAGGATGAGATGGGGGAGAGGGATGGAGGGATGAGATGGGGAGAGGGGATGGGGAGGATGAGATGAGATGGGGAGAGGGGATGGAGGATGAGATGGGGAGAGGGGATGATGGAGGAGGGGGAGAGGGATGAGGATGAGATGGGGAGAGGGGATGGAGGATGAGATGGATGGAGGATGAGATGGGGAGAGGGATGGGAGGATGAGATGGGGAGAGGGGATGGGGGATGAGATGGGGAGGAGGGGATGGAGGATGAGGATGAGATGGGGAGAGGGGATGGAGGATGAGATGGGGAGAGGGGATGGAGGATGAGATGGGGGAGAGGGATGGAGGATGAGATGGGAGATGGGGGATGGAGGATGAGATGGGGAGAGGGGATGGAGGATGAGATGGGGGAGAGGGGGAGGATGAGATGGGGGGAGGGATGGAGGATGAGATGGGGAGAGGGGATGGAGGATGAGGGGATGGGAGGATGAGATGGGGAGAGGATGGGAGGATGAGATGGGGAGAGGGGGATGGAGGATGGGGGGGAGAGGGGATGGGGAGAGGGATGGAGGATGAGATGGGGAGAGGGGATGGGGGAGGGATGGGAGGATGAGATGGGGAGAGGGGATGGAGGATGAGATGGGGAGAGGGGATGGAGGATGAGTGGATGGGGAGAGGGGATGGAGGATGAGATGGGGAGAGGGGATGGAGGATGAGATGGGGAGAGGGGATGGAGGATGAGATGGGAGAGGGGATGGAGGATGAGATGGGGAGAGGGGATGGAGGATGAGATGGGGAGAGGGGATGGAGGATGAGATGGGGAGAGGGGATGGAGGATGAGATGGGGAGAGGGGATGGAGGATGAGATGGGGAGAGGGGATGGAGGATGAGATGGGGAGAGGGGATGGAGGATGAGATGGGGAGAGGGGATGGAGGGATGAGATGGGGAGAGGGGATGGAGGATAAGATGGGGAGAGGGATGGAGGATGAGATGGGGAGAGGGGGGAGGATGAGATGGGGAGAGGGATGGAGGATGAGATGGGGAGATGGGGGATGGAGGATGAGATGGGGAGAGGGGATGGAGGATGAGATGGGGAGAGGGATGGAGGATGAGATGGGGGAGAGGGGGATGGAGGATGGATGAGGATGATGGGGAGAGGGGATGGAGGATGAGATGGGGAGAGGGGATGGAGGATGAGATGGGGAGAGGGGATGGTGGGTGAGATGGGGGAGGGGATGGGGAGAGGGGATGGAGGATGAGATGGGAGAGGAGGATGATGGGGTGAGATGGGAGAGGGGATGGATGGATGGGAGAGGGATGGAGGGAGATGGGGAGAGGGGATGGAGGATGAGATGGGGAGAGGGATGGAGGATGAGATGGGGAGAGGGGATGGAGGATGAGATGGAGGGGAGAGGGGATGGAGGATGAGATGAGAGGGGGGAGGGGGATGGGGAGAGGGGATGGAGGATGAGATGGGGAGAGGGATGGAGGATGGATGAGAGGATGGGAGAGGGATGGAGGATGAGATGGGGAGAGGGGATGGAGGATGAGATGGGGAGAGGGGATGGAGGATGAGATGGGGAGAGGGATGGAGGATGAGATGGGGAGAGAGGGATGGAGGATGAGATGGGGAGAGGGGATGGGAGGATGAGATGGGGAGGATGAGAGAGGGGATGGAGGATGAGATGGGGAGAGGGATGGAGGATGAGATGGGGAGAGGGGGATGGAGGATGAGATGGGGAGAGGGATGGAGGATGAGATGGGGAGGGGAGGGATGGATGGAGGATGAGATGGGGAGAGGGGATGGAGGATGAGATGGGGAGAGGGGATGGAGGATGAGATGGGGAGAGGGGATGGAGGATGAGATGGGGAGAGGGGATGGAGGATGAGATGGGGAGAGGGGAGAGGGGGATGGAGGATGAGATGGGGAGAGGGGATGGAGGATGAGATGGGGAGAGGGGATGGAGGATGAGATGGGGAGAGGGGATGGAGGATGAGATGGGGAGAGGGGATGGGGAGGATGAGATGGGGAGAGGGATGGAGGATGAGATGGGGAGAGGGGATGGAGGATGAGATGAGGGGAGAGGGGGATGGGGAGAGGGGATGGGAGATGAGATGGGGAGAGGGGATGGAGGATGAGATGGGGGAGATGGAGGGGATGGAGTGATGGATGGGGAGAGATGGGGAGGGGAGAGGATGAGATGGGGAGAGGGGATGGAGGATGAGATGGGGAGAGGGGATGGAGGATGAGATGGGGAGAGGGATGGAGGATGAGATGGGAGAGGGATGGAGGATGAGATGGGGAGAGGGGATGGAGGATGAGATGGGGAGAGGGGATGGAGGATGAGATGGGGAGAGGGATGGGGAGAGATGGGGAGAGGGATGGAGGATGAGATGGGGAGAGGGGATGGAGGATGAGATGGGGAGAGGGGATGGAGGATGAGATGGGGAGAGGGATGGAGGATGAGATGGGGGGAGGGGATGGAGGATGAGATGGGAGAGGGGATGGAGGATGAGATGGGGAGAGGGGATGGAGGATGAGATGGGGAGAGGGGATGGAGGGGATGGAGGAGATGGGGAGAGGGGATGGAGGATGAGATGGGGAGAGGGGATGTGGGTGAGAGGGATGGAGGATGAGATGGGGAGAGGGATGGAGGATGAGATGGGGGAGAGGGGATGGGGTGAGTGGATGGGAGGATGAGATGGGAGAGGGGATGGAGGATGAGATGGGAGAGGGATGGAGGATGAGATGGGGAGAGGGGATGGAGGATGAGATGGGGAGAGGGATGGAGGATGAGATGGGGAGAGGGGATGGAGGATGAGATGGGGGAGAGGGGATGGAGGATGAGATGGGGAGAGGGGATGGAGGATGAGATGGGGAGAGGGGATGGAGGATGAGATGGGGAGGGGGAGAGGGATGGGAGGATGAGATGGGGAGAGGGATGGAGGATGAGATGGGGAGAGGG
Organism: Oncorhynchus nerka; assembly: GCF_034236695.1. Taxonomy (NCBI): domain Eukaryota; kingdom Metazoa; phylum Chordata; class Actinopteri; order Salmoniformes; family Salmonidae; genus Oncorhynchus; species Oncorhynchus nerka. Next base: position 37,662,947 of record NC_088424.1, read on the forward strand.
GATGGAGGATGAGATGGGGAGAGGGGATGGAGGATGAGATGGGGAGAGGGGATGGAGGATGAGATGAGATGGGGAGAGGGGATGGAGGATGAGATGGGGAGAGGGGATGGAGGATGAGATGAGGGGGAGGGGATGGAGGATGAGATGGGGAGAGGGGGATGAGATGGGGGAGTGGATGGAGGATGGGAGAGGGGATGGAGGATGAGATGGGGAGAGGGGATGGAGGATGAGGATGGATGGGGAGAGGGGATGGAGGATGAGATGGGGAGAGGGGATGGAGGGGATGAGATGGGGAGAGGGATGGAGGATGAGATGGGGAGAGGGGATGGAGGATGAGATGGGGAGAGGGGATGGAGGATGAGATGGGGAGAGGGATGGAGGATGAGATGGGGAGAGGGGGGGATGGAGGATGAGATGGGGAGAGGGGATGGAGGATGAGATGGGGAGAGGGGATGGAGGATGAGATGGGGAGAGGGGATGGAGGATGAGATGGGGAGAGGGGATGGAGGATGAGATGGGAGAGGGGATGGAGGATGAGATGGGGAGAGGGGATGGAGGATGAGATGGGGAGAGGGATGGAGGATGAGATGGGGAGAGGGATGGAGGATGAGATGGGGAGAGGGGATGGAGGATGAGATGGGGAGAGGGATGGGGGAGAGAGAGGGGATGGAGGATGAGATGGGGAGAGGGATGGAGGATGAGATGGGGAGAGGGATGGAGGATGAGATGGGGAGAGGGGATGGAGGATGAGATGGGGGAGGGGATGGAGGATGAGATGGGGAGAGAGGGGATGGGAGGATGAGATGGGGAGAGGGGATGGAGGATGAGATGGGGAGGGATGGGGGATGGGGAGAGGGGATGAGATGGGAGAGGGGATGGATGGATGAGATGGGGAGAGGGGATGGAGGATGAGATGGGGAGAGGGGATGGAGGATGAGATGGGGAGAGGGATGGAGGATGAGATGGGGAGAGGGGATGGAGGATGAGATGGGGAGAGGGGATGGAGGATGAGATGGGGAGAGGGGATGGAGGATGAGATGGGAGAGGGGATGGGAGGATGAGATGGGGAGAGGGGATGGAGGATGAGATGGGGAGAGGGGATGGAGGATGAGATGGGGAGAGGGGATGGAGGATGAGATGGGGAGAGGGGATGGAGGATGAGATGGGGAGAGGGGATGGGATGGGTGGATGGATGGGGAGGGGATGGAGGGAGATGGGGAGAGGGGATGGAGGATGAGATGGGGAGAGGGATGGAGGATGAGATGGGGAGAGGGGATGGAGGATGAGATGGGGAGAGGGGATGGAGGATGAGATGGGGAGAGGGGATGGAGGATGAGATGGGGAGAGGGGATGGAGGATGAGATGGGGAGAGGGGATGGAGGATGAGATGGGGAGAGGGGATGGAGGATGAGATGGGGAGAGGGATGGAGGATGAGATGGGGGAGGGATGATGGATGAGATGGGGAGAGGGGATGGAGGATGAGATGGGGAGAGGGGGGATGGATGGGGGATGGATGGGGGAGGGGATGGGGGATGAGATGGGGAGAGGGGATGGAGGATGAGATGGGGAGAGGGGATGGAGGATGAGATGGGGAGAGGGGATGGAGGATGAGATGGGGAGAGGGATGGAGGATGAGATGGGGAGGGGATGGAGGATGAGATGGGGAGAGGGGATGGAGGATGAGATGGGGAGAGGGGATGGAGGATGAGATGGGGAGAGGGGATGGAGGATGAGATGGGGAGAGGGGATGGAGGATGAGATGGGGAGAGGGGATGGAGGATGAGATGGGGAGGGGATGGAGGATGAGATGGGGAGAGGGGATGGAGGATGAGATGGGGAGAGGGGATGGAGGATGAGATGGGGAGAGGGGATGGAGGATGAGATGGGGAGAGGGGATGTGGGTGAGTGGATGGAGGGGAGGATGAGATGGGAGAGGGATGGAGGATGAGATGGGGAGAGGGGATGGAGGATGAGATGGGGAGAGGGGATGGATGAGATGGGGAGGGATGGGGATGAGAGGGGGAGGGATGGAGGATGAGATGGGGAGAGGGATGGGAGGATGAGATGGGGAGAGGGGATGGAGGATGAGATGGGGAGAGGGGATGGAGGATGAGATGGGGAGAGGGGATGGAGGATGAGGGGAGAGGGGATGGAGGATGAGATGGGGAGAGGGATGGAGGATGAGATGGGGAGAGGGGATGGAGGATGAGATGGGGAGAGGAGAGGGGATGGAGGGAGGATGGATGGGGAGGGATGGGGATGAGATGGGGAGAGGGATGGAGGATGAGATGGGGAGAGGGGATGGGAGGATGAGATGGGGAGAGGGGATGGAGGATGAGATGGGGAGAGGGGGGAGGATGAGATGGGAGAGGGGATGGAGGATGGATGGGGAGAGATGGGGAGGGGAGGATGAGATGGGGAGAGGGGATGGAGGATGAGATGGGGAGAGGGGATGGAGGATGAGATGGGAGAGGGGATGGAGGATGAGATGGGGAGAGGGGATGGAGGATGAGATGGGGAGAGGGGATGGAGGATGAGATGGGGAGAGGGATGGAGGATGGGATGGGGAGAGGGGATGGGAGGATGAGATGGGGAGAGGGGATGGAGGATGAGATGGGGAGAGGGATGGAGGATGAGATGGGGGAGGATGAGATGGGGAGAGGGATGGAGGATGAGATGGGGAGAGGGGATGGAGGATGAGATGGGGAGAGGGGATGGAGGATGAGATAGAGGGGAGAGGGAGATGGGGAGAGGGGATGGAGGATGAGATGGGGAGAGGGGATGGAGGATGAGATGGGGAGAGGGGATGGAGGAGGAGATGGGGAGAGGGGATGGAGGATGAGATGGGGAGAGAGGGGATGGAGGATGAGATGGGGAGATGGGGATGGGGAGGGGAGGATGAGATGGGGGGAGGGGAGGATGAGATGGGGGGAGAGGGGAGGGGGGAGGATGAGATGGGGAGAGGGGATGGAGGATGAGATGGGGAGAGGGATGGAGGATGAGATGGGGAGAGGGGATGGAGATGATGAGATGGGGAGAGGGATGGAGGATGAGATGGGGAGAGGGGATGGAGGATGAGATGGGGAGAGGGGATGGAGGATGGAGGATGAGGGGGAGAGGGATGGAGGATGAGATGGGGAGAGGGGATGGAGGATGAGATGGGAGAGATGGGGGATGGAGGATGAGATGGGGAGAGTGGATGGAGGATGAGATGGGGAGAGGGGATGGAGGATGAGATGGGGAGAGGGATGGAGGATGAGATGGGGAGAGGGGATGGAGGATGAGATGGGGAGAGGGATGGAGGATGAGATGGGGAGAGGGGATGGAGGATGAGATGGGGAGAGGGGATGGAGGATGAGATGGGGAGAGGGGATGGAGGATGAGATGGGGAGAGGGGATGGAGGATGGATGGGGAGAGGGATGGAGGATGAGATGGGGAGAGGGGATGGAGGATGAGATGGGGAGAGGGGATGGAGGATGAGATGGGGAGGAGGAGGATGGAGGGATGGGAGGATGAGATGGGGAGAGGGATGGAGGATGAGATGGGGAGAGGGGATGGAGGATGAGATGGGAGAGGGGATGGAGGATGAGATGGGGAGAGGGATGGGGATGAGATGGAGGATGAGGATGAGGGAGAGGGGATGGAGGATGATGAGATGGGGAGAGGGGATGGAGGATGAGATGGGGAGAGGGGATGGAGGATGAGATGGGAGAGGGGATGGAGGATGAGATGGGGAGGGGATGGAGGATGAGATGGGGAGAGGGAGGGGATGGAGGATGAGATGGGGAGAGGGGATGGAGGATGAGATGGGGAGGGGGAGGGGATGGAGGATGAGATGGGGAGAGATGGGTGGGGATGGAGGATGAGATGGGGAGAGGGATGGAGGATGAGATGGGGAGAGGGATGGAGGATGAGATGGGAGAGGGGATGGAGGATGAGATGGGGAGAGGGGATGGAGGATGAGATGGGGAGAGGGGGGGGGATGGAGGATGGATGGGGGATGAGATGGGGAGAGGGGATGGAGGATGAGATGGGGAGAGGGGATGGAGGATGAGATGGGGGAGAGGGGATGGAGGATGAGATGGGGAGAGGGGATGGAGGATGAGATGGGGAGGGGATGGAGGATGAGATGGGGAGAGGGGATGGAGGATGAGATGGGGAGAGAGGGGGGATGGGGAGGATGGAGGATGAGATGGGGAGAGGGGATGGAGGATGGGATGGGGAGAGGGATGAGATGGGGAGAGGGATGGAGGATGAGATGGGGAGAGGGATGGAGGATGAGATGGGGAGGGGATGGAGGATGAGATGGGGAGAGGGGATGGAGGATGAGATGGGGAGAGGGGATGGAGGATGAGATGGGGAGAGGGGATGGAGGATGAGATGGGGATGGAGGGGAGATGGGAGAGGGATGGGAGGATGAGATGGGGGGGGATGGAGGATGGGAGGGGATGGAGGGAGATGGGGAGGATGAGATGGGGGGAGGGATGGGGAGAGGGGATGGAGGATGAGATGGGAGAGAGGGGATGGAGGATGAGGGGATGGGGGATGGGGAGAGGGGATGGAGGATGAGATGGGGAGAGGGGATGGAGGATGAGATGGGAGAGAGGGGATGAGATGGGGAGAGTGGATGGAGGATGAGATGGGGAGAGGGGATGGAGGATGAGATGGGGAGAGGGGATGGAGGATGAGATGGGGAGAGGGATGGAGGATGAGATGGGGAGAGGGGATGGAGGATGAGATGGGGAGAGGGATGGAGGATGGATGGGGGAGAGGGGATGGAGGGAGAGAGGGATGGAGGATGAGATGGGGAGAGGGGATGGAGGATGAGATGGGGAGAGGGGATGGAGGATGAGATGGGGAGAGGGGATGGAGGATGAGATGGGGAGAGGGGATGGAGGATGAGATGGGGAGAGGGGGGATGGAGGATGAGATGGGGAGAGGGGATGGAGGATGAGATGGGGAGAGGGGATGGAGGATGAGATGGGGAGAGGGGATGGAGGATGAGATGGGGAGAGGGGATGGAGAGGATGAGATGGGGAGAGGGGATGGAGGATGAGATGGGGAGAGGGATGGAGGATGAGATGGGGAGAGGGGATGGAGGATGAGATGGGGAGAGGGGATGGAGGATGAGATGGGGAGAGGGGATGGAGGATGAGATGGGGAGAGGGATGGAGGATGAGATGGGGAGAGGGGATGGAGGATGAGATGGGGAGAGGGGATGGAGGATGAGATGGGGAGAGGGGGATGGAGGATGAGATGGGGAGGGATGGAGGATGAGATGGGAGAGGGGATGGAGGATGAGATGGGGAGAGGGGATGGAGGATGAGATGGGGGAGAGGGGATGGAGGATGAGATGGGGAGAGGGATGGAGGATGAGATGGGGAGAGGGGATGGAGGATGAGATGGGGAGAGGGGATGGAGGATGAGATGGGGAGAGGGGATGGAGGATGAGATGGGGGAGAGGGGGAGGATGAGATGGGGAGAGGGGATGGAGGATGAGATGGGGAGAGGGGATGGAGGATGAGATGGGGAGAGGGGGATGGAGGGGATGAGGATGAGGGGAGGGGGGAGGATGAGATGGGGAGAGGGGATGGAGGATGAGAGATGGGGAGAGGGGATGGAGGATGAGATGGGGAGAGGGATGGAGGATGAGATGGGGAGAGGGGATGGAGGGGAGAGGAGAGGGGATGGAGGATGAGATGGGGAGAGGGGATGGAGGATGAGATGGGGAGAGGGGATGGGGGATGAGATGGGGGATGGGAGGGGGATGGAGAGGGGATGGAGGATGAGATGGGGAGAGGGGATGGAGGATGAGATGGGGAGAGGGGATGGAGGATGAGATGGGGAGAGGGGATGGAGGATGAGATGGGGAGAGGGGAGAGGGGGAGGATGAGATGGGGAGAGGGATGGGAGGATGAGATGGGGAGAGGGATGGAGGATGAGATGGGGAGAGGGATGGAGGATGAGATGGGGAGAGGATGGAGGAGAGGGAGAGGGGATGGAGGATGAGATGGGGAGAGGGGATGGAGGATGAGATGGGGAGAGGGATGGGGAGGATGAGATGGGAGATGGGGAGAGGGGATGGGAGGATGAGATGGGGAGAGGGGATGGAGGAGGATGAGATGGGGAGAGGGGATGGAGGATGAGATGGGGAGAGGGGATGGAGGATGAGATGGGGAGAGGGGATGGAGGATGAGATGGGGAGAGGGGATGGAGGATGAGATGGGAGAGGGGATGGAGGATGGAGATGAGGGGGAGGGGATGGAGGATGAGATGGGGAGAGGGGATGGAGGATGAGATGGGGAGAGGGGATGGAGGATGAGATGGGGAGAGGGGATGATGGGGAGGGGATGGAGGATGAGATGGGGAGAGGGGATGGAGGATGAGATGGGGAGAGGGATGGAGGATGAGATGGGGAGAGGGGATGGAGGATGAGATGGGGAGAGGGATGGAGGATGAGATGGGGAGAGGGGATGGAGGATGAGATGGGGAGAGGGGATGGAGGATGGAGATGAGATGGGAGAGGGGATGGAGGATGAGATGGGGAGAGGGGATGGGGATGAGATGGGGGAGAGGGATGGAGGATGAGATGGGGGAGGGGATGGGGATGAGATGGGGAGAGGGGATGGGGGATGAGATGGGGAGAGGGGATGGGAGGGAGAGGATGAGATGGGGAGAGGGGATGGAGGATGAGATGGGGAGAGGGGATGGAGGATGAGATGGGGAGAGGGGATGGAGGATGAGATGGGGAGAGGGGATGGAGGATGAGATGGGGATGGAGAGGATGGAGGGAGATGGAGGGGATGGAGGATGAGATGGGGAGAGGGATGGAGGATGAGATGGGGAGAGGGGATGGAGGATGAGATGGGGGAGGGGATGGGGGAGGATGGGGATGAGGGGAGAGGGGATGGAGGATGAGATGGGGAGAGGGATGGAGGATGAGATGGGGAGAGGGGATGGGAGGATGGGAGATGGGGAGAGGGGATGGAGGATGAGATGGGGAGAGGGGATGGAGGATGAGATGGGGAGAGGGGATGGAGGATGAGATGGGGAGAGGGGATGGAGGATGAGATGGGGAGAGGGGATGGAGGATGAGATGGGGAGGGGATGGAGGATGAGATGGGGAGAGGGGATGGAGGATGAGATGGGGAGAGGGATGGAGGATGAGATGGGGAGAGGGGATGGAGGATGAGATGGGGAGAGGGGGGATGGAGGATGAGATGGGGAGAGGGATGGAGGATGAGATGGGGAGAGGGGATGGAGGATGAGATGGGGGATGGAGGATGAGATGGGGAGAGGGATGGAGGATGAGATGGGGAGAGGGGATGGAGGATGAGATGGGGAGAGGGATGGAGAGTGGATGGGAGGATGAGGGGAGATGGGGAGAGGGGATGGAGGGGATGGGGAGGGGATGGGAGGGGATGGGGAGAGGGAGGGGATGGGGGAGGATGAGATGGGGAGAGGGGATGGAGGATGAGATGGGGAGAGGGATGGAGGATGATGGGGGAGAGGGGATGGAGGATGAGATGGGGAGAGGGATGGAGGATGAGATGGGGAGAGGGATGGAGGATGAGATGGGGAGAGGGATGGAGGATGAGATGGGGAGAGGGGATGGGGATGAGATGGGGAGAGGGATGGAGGATGAGATGGGGAGAGGGGATGAGGATGGGGAGAGGGGATGGAGGATGAGATGGGGAGAGGGGATGGAGGATGAGATGGGGAGAGAGGGGATGGAGGATGAGATGGGGAGAGGGGATGGAGGATGAGATGGGGAGGGGATGGGGATGGAGGATGAGATGGGGAGAGGGGATGGAGGATGAGATGGGGAGAGGGGATGGGGAGGAGTGGATGGAGGATGAGATGGGGAGAGGGGGAGAGGGATGGAGGATGAGATGGGGAGAGGGATGGTGGGATGAGATGGGGAGAGGGGATGGAGGGGGATGGAGGATGAGATGGGAGAGGGATGGAGGATGAGATGGGGGAGGGGGGATGGGGATGAGATGGGGAGAGGGATGGAGGATGAGATGGGGAGAGGGGATGGAGGATGAGATGGGGAGAGGGGATGGAGGATGAGATGGGGGATGGGATGGGAGGGGAGATGGAGAGGGGATGGAGTGGATGGAGGATGAGATGGGAGAGAGGGGGATGGAGGATGAGATGGGGAGAGGGGATGGAGGATGAGATGGGGAGAGGGATGGAGGATGAGATGGGGAGAGGGGATGGAGGATGAGATGGGGAGAGGGGGGATGGAGGAGGATGAGATGGGGAGAGGGGATGGAGGATGAGATGGGGAGAGGGGATGGAGGATGAGATGGGGAGAGGGATGTGGATGGGAGGATGAGATGGGGAGAGGGATGGAGGATGAGATGGGGAGAGGGGATGGAGGATGAGATGGGGAGAGGGGATGGAGGATGAGATGGGGAGAGGGGATGGAGGATGAGATGGGGGGAGGGGGATGGAGGATGAGATGGGGGAGGGATGATGGAGGGGATGGAGGATGAGATGGGGAGAGGGGATGGAGGATGAGATGGGGGAGGGGATGGAGGATGAGATGGGGAGAGGGGATGGGAGGATGAGATGGGGAGAGGGGATGGAGGATGAGATGGGGAGAGGGGATGGAGGATGAGATGGGGGGGGGGATGGAGGATGAGATGGGGAGAGGGGATGGAGGATGAGATGGGGAGAGGGGATGGAGGATGAGATGGGGAGAGGGGATGGAGGATGATGGGATGGGGAGAGGGGAGGGATGGAGGATGAGATGAGAGGGGAGGATGAGATGGGGAGAGGGGATGGAGGATGAGATGGGGAGAGGGGATGGAGGATGAGATGGGGAGAGGGATGGAGGATGAGATGGGGAGAGGGGATGGAGGATGAGATGGGGAGAGGGGGATGGGGGATGGAGGATGAGATGGGGAGAGGGGATGGAGGATGAGATGGGGAGAGGGGATGGAGGATGAGATGGGGAGAGGGGATGGAGGATGAGATGGGGAGAGGGGATGGAGGATGAGATGGGGAGAGGGGGATGGATGGGAGGATGAGATGGGAGAGGGATGGAGGATGAGATGGGGAGAGGGGATGGGGATGAGATGGGGAGAGGGGATGGAGGATGGATGGAGGATGGGAGAGGGATGGAGGATGAGATGGGGAGAGGATGGGGGGGATGGAGGATGAGATGGGAGAGGGATGGAGGATGAGATGGGGAGAGGGGATGGAGGATGAGATGGGGAGAGGGGATGGAGGATGAGATGGGGAGGGATGGAGGATGAGATGGGGAGGATGGAGGATGGGGAGAGGGGATGGAGGATGAGGGGAGAGGGGAGGGGGGAGGATGAGATGGGGGGATGGAGGATGAGATGGGAGAGTGGATGGAGGGATGAGATGGGGAGAGGGGATGGAGGATGAGATGGGGAGAGGGGAGAGGAGATGGGGAGAGGATGGGAGGATGAGATGGGGAGAGGGATGGAGGATGAGATGGGGAGAGGGATGGAGGATGAGATGGGGAGAGGGGATGGAGGATGAGATGGGGTGAGGGGATGGAGGATGAGATGGGGAGAGGGGATGGAGGATGAGATGGGGAGAGGGGATGAGAGGGATGGAGAGATGAGATGGGGATGAGATGGGGAGAGGGGATGGAGGATGAGATGGGGAGAGGGGATGGAGGATGAGATGGGGAGAGGGGATGGAGGATGAGATGGGGAGAGGGGATGGAGGATGAGATGGGGAGAGGGGATGAGATGGGGAGAGGGATGGAGGATGAGATGGGGAGAGGGGATGGAGGATGAGATGGGGAGAGGGGATGGAGGATGAGATGGGGAGAGGGGATGGAGGATGAGATGGGGAGAGGGGATGGAGGATGAGATGGGGAGAGGGGATGGAGGATGAGATGGGGGAGAGGGATGGAGGATGAGATGGGGAGAGGGGATGGAGGATGAGATGGGGAGATGGGGGATGGAGGATGAGGGAGAGGGGATGGAGGATGAGGGAGAGGGGATGGAGATGGGGAGAGGGGATGGAGGATGAGATGGGGAGAGGGATGGAGGATGAGATGGGGAGAGGGGATGGAGGATGAGATGGGGGAGAGGGGATGGATGGGATGAGGGATGGGGGAGAGGGGAGAGGATGGATGGGGGAGGATGAGGATGGGGAGAGGGGATGGAGGATGAGATGGGGAGGGGATGGAGGATGAGATGGGGAGAGGGGATGGAGGATGAGATGGGGAGAGGGGATGGAGGATGGATGGGGAGAGGATGAGATGAGAGGGGATGAGATGGGGGAGAGGGGATGGAGGATGAGATGGGGAGAGGGATGGAGGATGAGATGGGGAGAGGGATGGAGGATGAGATGGGGAGAGGGGATGGAGGATGAGATGGGGAGAGGGATGGAGGATGAGATGGGGGAGAGGGATGGAGGATGAGATGGGGAGAGGGATGGAGGATGAGATGGGGAGAGGGGATGGGAGGATGAGATGGGGAGAGGGATGGAGGATGAGATGGGGAGAGGGGATGGAGGATGAGATGGGGAGAGGGATGGAGGATGAGATGGGGGGATGGAGGGGATGGGGGGAGGGATGGAGGATGAGATGGGGAGAGGGGATGGAGGATGAGATGGGGAGGGGGGATGGGGGAGAGGGATGGGAGGATGAGATGGGGAGAGGGATGGGAGGATGAGATGGGGAGATGGGGGATGGAGGATGAGATGGGGAGAGGGGATGGAGGATGAGATGGGGGAGGGGATGGAGGATGAGATGGGGAGAGGGATGGAGGATGAGATGGGGAGAGGGGATGGGGGATGAGATGGGGAGGGGATGGAGGATGAGATGGGGAGAGGGGATGGAGGATGAGATGGGGAGAGGGGATGGAGGATGAGATGGGGGAGGGGATGGAGGATGAGATGGGGAGGGGATGGAGGATGGGTGAGATGGATGGAGGATGAGATGGGGAGAGGGGATGGAGGATGAGATGGGGAGAGGGATGGAGGATGAGATGGGGAGAGGGGATGGGGATGGATGAGGGATGGAGGATGAGGGAGAGGGGGGGGGAGGGAGATGGGGAGAGGGGATGGAGGATGAGAGGGGGAGGAGATGGGGAGAGGGGATGGAGGATGAGATGGGGAGAGGGGATGGAGGATGAGATGGGGAGATGGGAGGATGAGAGGGGATGGAGGATGAGATGGGGAGAGGGGATGGAGGATGAGATGGGGAGAGGGGATGGAGGATGAGATGGGGAGAGGGGATGGAGGATGAGATGGGGAGAGGGATGGAGGATGAGATGGGGAGATGGGGGAGGGGATGGAGGATGAGATGGGGAGAGGGGATGGAGGATGAGATGGGGAGAGGGGATGGGGAGAGTGGATGGGAGGATGAGATGGGGAGAGGGGATGGAGGATGAGATGGGGAGAGGGGAGGGGATGAGATGGGGGATGGAGGGGGATGGGGAGAGTGGATGGGAGGGGGAGATGGGGAGAGGGGATGGAGGATGAGATGAGAGGGGATGGGAGGATGAGATGGGGAGAGGGGATGAGATGGGAGGATGAGATGGGGAGAGGGGATGGAGGATGAGATGGGGAGGGGATGGGGATGGGGGATGGATGGAGGATGAGATGGGGAGAGGGGATGGAGGATGAGATGGGGAGGGGAGGGGAGAGGGATGGAGGATGAGATGGGGGAGGGGAGGATGAGATGGGGAGAGGGGATGGAGGTGAGATGGATGGAGGATGAGATGGGGAGAGGGGATGGAGGATGAGATGGGGAGGGGGATGGAGGATGGGGAGAGGGGATGGAGGATGAGATGGGGAGAGGGGATGGAGGATGAGATGGGGAGAGGGGATGGAGGATGAGATGGGGAGAGGATGGGGTGAGGGATGGAGGGGATGGGAGGATGGGGATGGGGGAGGATGGATGGGGGAGGATGAGATGGGGGAGAGGGATGGAGGATGAGATGGGATGAGGGGATGGAGGAGATGGGAGAGGGATGGAGGATGAGATGGGGAGAGGGGATGGAGGGGAGAGGGATGGAGGATGAGAGAGGGGATGGGGGGAGGATGAGAGGGGAGAGAGGGGATGGAGGATGAGATGGGGAGAGGGGATGGAGGATGAGATGGGGAGAGGGGATGGAGGATGAGATGGGGAGAGGGGATGGAGGATGAGATGGGGAGAGGGGATGGAGGATGAGATGGGGAGAGGGGATGGAGGATGAGATGGGGAGAGGGATGGAGGATGAGATGGGGAGAGGGGATGGGGGAGGGGATGGGGAGAGGGGATGGAGGATGAGATGGGGAGAGGGGATGGAGGATGAGATGGGGAGAGGGGATGGAGGATGAGATGGGGAGAGGGATGGAGGATGAGATGGGGAGAGGATGGAGGATGAGATGGAGGATGAGATGGGAGAGGGGATGGAGGATGAGATGGGGAGAGGGGATGGAGGATGAGATGGGGAGAGGGGATGGAGGATGAGATGGGGGGGAGAGGGGATGGAGGATGAGATGGGGAGAGGGATGGAGGATGAGATGGGAGAGGGATGGAGGATGAGATGGGGAGAGGGGATGGGGAGGATGGAGGATGAGATGGGGAGAGGGGATGGAGGATGAGATGGGGAGAGGGGATGGAGGATGAGATGGGGAGAGGGGATGGAGGATGAGATGGGGAGAGGGGAGGATGAGATGGGGATGGAGGGGATGGAGGGGATGGAGATGAGGGGAGAGGGGATGGAGGATGAGATGGGGAGAGGGGATGGAGGATGAGATGGGGGAGAGGGGATGGAGGGAGAGTGGATGGGAGGATGAGATGGGATGAGATGGGGGGATGGGAGGATGAGATGGGGAGAGGGGATGGAGGATGAGATGGGGGAGGGGATGGGGATGAGATGGGGAGAGGGGATGGAGGATGAGATGGGGGAGGGGAGGGGATGAGATGGGGGAGAGGGATGGAGGATGAGATGAGATGGGGAGAGGGGATGGAGGATGAGATGGGGAGAGGGGATGGAGGATGAGATGGGGAGAGGGATGGGGGATGAGATGGGGAGAGAGGGGATGGAGATGAGGGGAGAGGGGATGGAGGATGAGGATGGGGAGAGGGGATGGAGGATGAGATGGGGAGAGGGGATGGAGGATGAGATGGGGAGATGGGGATGAGATGGGGAGAGGGATGGAGGATGAGATGGGGAGAGGGGATGGGGTGATGGGGATGGGGATGGAGGATGGATGGGGAGAGGGGGATGGGGAGAGGGATGGAGGATGAGATGGGGAGAGGGGATGGAGGATGAGATGGGGAGAGGGGATGGAGGATGAGATGGGGAGAGGGGATGGGAGGATGAGATGGGGAGATGGGGGATGGGGATGAGGATGGAGGATGAGATGGGGAGGGATGGGGATGATGGGGAGAGTGGATGGGAGGATGAGATGGGGAGAGGGGATGGAGGATGAGATGGGAGAGGGATGGGGATGATGGGGAGAGGGGATGGAGGATGAGATGGGGAGAGGGGATGGAGGATGAGATGGGGAGAGGGGATGGGGTGAGTGGATGGGGAGGATGAGAGGGGATTTGGAGGGATGGGGAGATTTAGGAGATGAGATCCAGAGGATGGAGGATGGATGGGGAGATGGGATGGAGTGGATGGGGGGAGGGGATTTACAATAGTGGATGGAGGTCTTGAGAGATGGGGGGAGGGGGAGAAGGATGGGGAGAGGGATGGAGGTATGAGATGGGGAGAAGATGAGATGGGGAGGTGATCCGGAGGAGGTGGTGATTGATGGGGAGTCCTGGATGGAGGGAGTTTGAGGATGGGGGAGAGCAGGATGGGGACAGTTTTGATGAGATGGGAGAGGGATGGGGATGAGATGGGGAGAGGGATGGAGGATGAGATGGGGAGAGGGATGGAGGATGAGGTGGATGAATGGAGGATGAGATTGGGTGTAGGAGGGGATGGAGGAGAGATGGAGGAGTGAGTGGGAGAGTGGATGGAGGACATCCGAGAGGATGAGAGGGGCAGATGGGGAGAGGGATGGAGGATGAGAGGATGAGATGGGAGAGTGGAGAGATGGAGGAGAGGGATGGAGGAGAGATGGGGGAAGAGGGGATGGAGGATAAGATGGGGAGAGATGGGGAGAGGGATGGAGGATGAGTTGTATGGGGGAGAGGGGATGGAGGATGAGGAGAGGGGGAGCCCAGAGGAGAGAGTTGGAGGATGAGGGGATGGAGGATGACAAGTGCCTGGATGGAGGACCTGCGCCGCTTCCTGTGTGAGGAGGGGATGGAGGATGAGTTGTAGAGATGGGATGAGACAGGAGAGGGATGGGATGGATTTGAGATGGGGGAGAGGGTGATGGAGGATGAGATGGGGAGAGGGGATGGAGGATGAGATGGAGAGAGGGGATGGAGGATGGAGAGGGGATGGATCATGGATGGGGAGAGGGGATGGAGGATGAGATGGGAGAGAGGGATGGAGGATGAGGTGGGGAGAGGGGATGGAGGATGAGATGGGGAGGATGGATGGAGGGATGGGAGGATGAGAGGGGATCGATGGGGACCTGGATGGAGGATGAGGGGGAGAGGAGATGGGGAGAGGGGAGGATGAGATGGGAGGATAGATGATAGGAGAGGGGATGGAGGATGAGATGGGGAGAGTGATGGTGGATAGGGAGAGGGGGAGAGGGCCTAGAACAGAGCCCTGGGGACACCAGGGGAGAGAGGGGATGGAGGATGAGGAGAGGGGATGGGGCCACGACCTGGATAGGAGGATGGGGAGAGAGGTGAGATGGGGAGGATGGAGGATGAGATGGGGAGAGGGGGGAGATGGGGAGAGGGATGGAGAGGATGGAGAGGGAGGATCTGATGGAGTGGGAAGGAGCCGATGGGGAGAGGGGATGAGAGCAGAGGATGAGAGAGTTAGATGGGATGAGATGAGAGGGGAGGGTCCGGGATGGAGAGAAGAGAGGGATGGAGTTGATGAGATGAGAGATGGGGGAGAGGGGATGGAGGATTTGGAGAAGAGAGGATGGAGGATGAGAGAGAGAGGGGGAGGATGAGATGGGGAGAGGGGATGGGGATGAGTGGGGAGAGGGGATCAAGAGTTGGGGAGAGGGGGGGAGAGAGAGAGGGATGAGATGGGGAGAGGGTTGATTGAGGGATCGGAGGGGAGGGATGGATGGAGGATGAGATGGGAGAGGGGTGCAACTCGAGGATTGAGGATGAGAAGAGGGGAGGGGATGGGAGAGGAGAGGATGAGATGGGGGATGAGATGAGATGGAGGATGAGGATGGGGAGAGGAGATGGAGGATGAGATGGGAGATGGGATGGAGAAGAGAGGAGGGGATGGGGATGGGGAGAGGGGATGGGAGGATGAGAAGATGAGATGAGGGATGGGGAGAGGGGAGAAAGAGGTGGGGAGAGATGGGGAGGGAGGGATGGAGCAGAGATGGGGAGAGGGGATGGAGGATGACTGGGGAAGGAGGATGGATGGATGGAGATGGGGAAGGGATGGAGGATGAGATGGGGAGAGAGGGAGGAGGGGGAGATGGGGAGGAGGGGATGGAGATGAGAGAGATGGAGGAGATGGGGAGAGGGATGGAGGATGAGATGGGGAGAGGGTGAGGGGATAGAGGAGATGCTTGGATGGGATTTAGAGTGGAGAGGGGAGGATTAGATGGGAGAGGGAGGAGGATGAGATGGGGAGAGGAGGATGGAGGATGAGGATGGAGGTGAGATGCAGGGGAGGATGGGAGGATGAGAGGGATGGGGGAGATGTTCTGTGAGGATGGAGGATGAGATGGGGAGAGGGGATGGAGTGGATGAGATGGGGAGGGGATGGAGGGATGATGGATGGAGGAGAGGGGATGGGGATGAGAGGGAGAGGATGAGATGGGGAGAGGGATGAGGAGGAGAGATGGGGAGATAGGATGGAGAAGGGATGAGAGAGGAGAGGAGATGAGGAGGATGGGGAGAGGGGAGGAGATGAGATGGGGGAGCGGGGGAGAGATGAGGGGATGGGAGGATGAGATGGGGAGAGGGGATGGAGGATGAGATGGGGAGAGTGTTGGAGGATGAGATGGGGAGAGGGGGAAAAGGGGATGGAGGAGGATGGGGAGAGGGTCGGAGACTTGGAGGGGAGATGAGATGAGGATGGAGGAAGAGGGGATGGAGGAAAGATGAGGGAGATTATGGAGGATGATGGGAGAGGGGCCTTGAGTGGATGGAGAGGGGGAGAGGATGAGATGGGGAGAGGATGAGATCATGGGAGAGGAGAGGAGGGAAAGAATGGGGATGAGAGGGGATGAGGAGAGGGAGATGGGGGAGGTTAAATGAGAATGGGGAGAGGGGATGGAGGATGAGATGGGGAGAGGGATGGAGGAGGATGGGAGAGGGGATTGAGATGGGAGAGGGGATGGAGGGAGATGGAGAGGGATGGAAATGAGATGGGGGAGAGGATGTTATGAGATGGGGAGAGGGGATGGTAAGTGATGGATGGAGATGGAGGGGGGATGAGATGGGAGGGATGGAGATGAGATGGGGAGAGGGGATGAAAGAGGATGAGATGGGGAGATGGGGATGGAGGATGAGATGGAGAGGATGGAGGAGGGGGAGAGGGGATGGGGAGGATGAGATGGGGAGAGGGGGAAGATGGGGAGGATGAGATGAGGAGAGGGGATGTTGAGTGGATGAGATGAGATGGGAGAGGGGATGGGGAGGGATGGGAGGAGAGATAGGGGAGATGAACTCTGCCTTGTTGGATGAGAGATGGGGATGGAGGATGAGATGGGGAGTTCCAGAGGCTGGGGAGACCTGGAATGGAGGATGAGATGGGGAGGGGATGGGAGGATGAGATGAGGGGAGAGGGGATGGAGGATGCGGCCATGAGATGGGAGAGTTTGGATGGGTCTGTGCAGAGAGGGAGAGAACAGGGAGAGGAGACAGAGGGATAGATGACAGGGGAGAGAAGGGGATGGAGGCTGAGATGCAGAGGAGAGGAATGAGAAGGGGAGACGGGATGGAGGTTAAGATGGGGAGAGGGATCTAATTGACTAAAATGATTAAAATGATAGAGTACTGCTGGGGTAGGCTAGGGGATGTTGAGGATGACCCTAATGGGAGTCGAGGGGATGGAGGATGAAGTTGGGGGACAATGCTGCTGGATCGGGAGAGAGGATGGGATGAGATGGGGAGAGGGTGGGAGGATGAGATACGATGGGGAGAGGAGAGGACGGGAGATAGCTGGCTAGGCTGAGATGGGGAGAAAATCGAGGATAGACTGGGGATTATCTTTGAAACAAAGACGGGGATGTAGCTAGCTATGATGGAGGATGAGATGGGGAGAGCTACGATCAAACAAATGGATGGAGGATGAGATGGGGTTGGGACTGTAATGAAATGAAGTGAAAAAGTGATGAGATGGTGGAGAGGGGGATGGAATGAGATGGGGAGAGGGGGAGAGATGGGAATGAGAAAGTTCTATTCAGGAGACGATGGGGCTATTGGATGGGGGAGGAGTGTCTGAGATAAGGACGACAAAATGAGCTGGCTAGGGGATGTGAATTGAGATAATCACTCTAAGACTACACACTGGGAAACTGGAGGGGAGGATTATCTTGGATGGAGGAAGAGATGCAAAGAGGGGATGGAGGATGAGACTACACTAATCAAGTCGAGGTTGAGTGGATGGGAGATGAGTGGGAGAGGGTGGATGGAGCTGAGGCAGATAGGAGGGATGGAGAATGAAATGGGGAGAGGGGGATAATAAGATTAGGGGACTGGAAGATGAGATCTAAGCTACACAATTATCTTGGATGGAGGACAGCAAAGAGACTATGGAGTGGATTGGAGGATGTGGGGAGAGGAGATGGGGGATGGGGAGAGGGGATGGGAGGATGAGATGGGAGATGGGGGGATAATCAAGACGTGGAGATGAGTGTGATGGACTGGAGTGAGATGGGGAGAGACGGTGAGTGGACGTGTTGGACAGATGGAGGATGAGATGGGGAGAGATGGGGATCTTTGAGGGGACAGGATGGGGAGAGGGGATGAGCTGGAGGAGGGGAGAGGAAATTGGGAAGATTAGACAAATGGAGGATGAGTTGACTATAATGAAATGGATGAATGAGATGGAAAGAGGGATACAATGCAGATGGGAGAGAGGGGATGGACCAGATCGCTCCAACCCGGATGGGGAGATGGGGAGGGGATGGGGATGATGGGGAGAGTGGATGGGAGGATGAGATGGGGAGAGGGGATGGGAGGATAAGATGGGGAGAGGGGATGGAGGATAAGATGGGGAGAGGGGATGGAGGATGAGATGGGGAGAGGGGATGGAGGATGAGATGGGGAGAGGGGATGGAGGATGAGATGGGGAGAGGGGATGGAGGATGAGATGGGGGAGAGGGGATGGAGGATGAGATGGGGAGAGGGGATGGAGGATGAGATGGATGGGAGGATGAGATGGGGAGAGGGGATGGAGGATGAGATGGGGAGAGGGGATGATGGGGAGTGGATGGGAGGATGAGATGATGGGGAGAGGGATGGGGATGAGATGGATGGGATGGGGATGAGATGGGGAGAGGGGATGGAGGATAAGATGGGGAGAGGGGATGGAGGATAAGATGGGGAGAGGGGATGGAGGATGAGATGGGGAGAGGGGATGGAGGATGAGATGGGGAGAGGGGATGGAGGATGAGATGAGGAGAGGGGATGGGAGGGTGACATGGGGGAGAGGGGATGGGGAGAGTGGATGGGAGGATGAGATGGGGAGAGGGGATGGAGGATGAGATGGGGAGAGGGGATGGGAGGATGAGATGGGGAGAGGGGATGGGAGGATGAGATGGGGAGCGGAGATGGAGGATGAGATGGGGAGAGGGGATGGGAGGATGAGATGGGGGAGAGGGGATGGGGGAGAGGGGATGGAGGATGAGATGGGGAGAGGGATGGAGGATGAGATGGGGAGAGGGATGGAGGATGAGATGGGGAGAGGGGATGGGGATGAGTGGATGGGAGGATGAGATGGGGAGAGGGGATGGGGGTGAGGGATGGGAGGATGAGATGGGGAGAGGGGATGGAGGATGAGATGGGGAGAGGGGATGGAGGATGAGATGGGGAGAGGGGATGTGGGTGAGTGGATGGAGGATGAGATGGGGAGAGGGATGGAGGATAAGATGGGGAGAGGGGGATGGATGGGATGGGAGATGTGGGAGAGGGGATGGGGAGAGTGGATGGGAGGATGAGATGGGGAGAGGGGACGTGGGTGAGGGGATGGGAGGATGAGATGGGGAGAGGGGATGGAGGATGAGATGGGGAGAGGGGATGGAGGATGAGATGGGGAGGGGATGGGATGATGGGAGAGTGGATGGAGGATGAGATGGGGAGAGGGGATGGAGGATGAGATGGGGAGGATGGAGGATGAGATGGGGAGAGGGATGGAGGATGAGATGGGGAGAGGGGATGTGGGTGAGTGGATGGAGGATGAGATGGGGAGAGGGGATGTGGGTGAGTGGATGGGAGGATGAGATGGGGAGAGGGGATGGAGGATGAGATGGGGAGAGGGGATGGAGGATGAGATGGGGAGAGGGAATGGAGGATGAGATGGGGAGAGGGGATGTGGGTGAGTGGATGTGAGGATGAGAAGGGGAGGGGGGGATGAGGGATGGGAGGATGAGATGGGGAGAGGGGGGAGGGATGAGGGTGAGGGATGGAGGATGAGATGGTGAGAGGGGATGGAGGATGAGATGGGGAGAGGGGATGGAGGATGAGATGGGGAGAGGGGATGGGGTGAGTGGATGGATGGAGGATGAGATGGGGAGAGGGGATGGAGGATAAGATGGGGAGAGGGGATGGAGGATGAGATGGGGAGAGGGGATGGGGAGAGTGGATGGGAGGATGAGATGGGGAGAGGGGACGTGGGTGAGGGGATGGGAGGATGAGATGGGGAGAGGGGATGGAGGATGAGATGGGGAGAGGGGATGGAGGATGAGATGGGGAGAGGGGATGTGGGTGAGTGGATGGAGGATGAGATGGGGAGAGGGGATGGAGGATGAGATGGGGAGAGGGGATGTGGGTGAGTGGATGGAGGATGAGATGGGGAGAGGGGATGGGGGTGAGTGGATGGAGGATGAGATGGGGAGAGGGGATGGGAGAGTGGATGGAGGATGAGATGGGGAGAGGGGATGGAGGATGAGATGGGGAGAGGGGATGGAGGATGGATGAGATGGGGAGAGGGAGAATGGAGGATGAGATGGGGAGAGGGGATGGGGTGAGTGGATGGAGGATGAGATGGGGAGAGGGGATGGAGGATGAGGGGATGGGGAGGATGAGATGGGGATGGGAGGATGAGATGGGGAGAGGGGATGGAGGATGAGATGGGGGATGGGGATGAGGGATGAGGGATGGGAGGATGAGATGGGATGGGAGGATGAGATGGGGAGAGGGGATGGAGGATGAGATGGGGAGAGGGGATGGAGGATGAGATGGGGAGAGGGGATGGAGGATGAGATGGGGAGAGGGGATGGAGGATGAGATGGGGAGAGGGGATGGGTGAGTGGATGTGGAGGATGAGATGGGAGAGGGATGAGGGAGGGAGGATGAGAGGGATGGGAGGATGAGATGGGGAGAGGGATGGAGGATGAGATGGGGAGAGGGGATGGGAGAGGGGATGGGAGGATGAGATGGGGAGAGGGGATGGAGGATGAGATGGGGAGAGGGGATGAGGATGAGATGGGGAGAGGGATGATGGGGTGAGTGGATGGAGGATGAGATGGGGAGAGGGGATGGAGGATGAGATGGGGAGAGGGGATGGAGGATGAGATGGGGAGAGGGGATGGAGGATGAGATGGGAGAGGGGATGTGGGTGAGTGGATGTGGAGGATGAGATGGGGGAGAGGGGAGGGGATGGAGGGATGGGAGGATGAGATGTGGATGGAGGATGAGATGGGGAGAGGGATGGAGGATGAGATGGGGAGAGGGGAGGATGGGTGATGGGGGGATGGGAGGATGAGATGGGAGGATGAGTGGATGGAGGATGAGATGGGGAGAGGGATGGATGGAGGATGAGATGGGGAGAGGGGATGGAGGATGGAGATGGGGAGAGGGGATGGAGGATGAGATGGGGAGAGGGGATGGAGGATGAGATGGGGAGAGGGGATGGGGAGTGGGATGAGGATGAGAAGGGGAGAGGGGATGGAGGTGAGGGGATGGGAGGATGAGATGGGATGGGAGGATGAGATGGGGAGAGGGATGGAGGATGAGATGGGGAGAGGGGACGTGGGTGAGGGGATGGGAGGATGAGATGGGATGGGAGGATGAGATGGGGAGAGGGGATGGAGGATGAGATGGGGAGAGGGGATGGAGGATGAGATGGGGAGAGGGGATGGAGGATGAGATGGGGAGAGGGGATGGAGGATGAGATGGGGAGAGGAGATGGAGGATGAGATGGGAGAGGGGATGGAGGATGAGATGGGGAGAGGGGATGTGGGTGAGGGGATGGAGGATGAGATGGGGAGAGGGGATGGAGGATGAGATGGGGAGAGTGGATGGGAGGATGAGATGGGGAGAGGGGATGGAGGATGAGATGGGGAGATGGGGATGGAGGATGAGAGAGGGGATGGAGGGATGATGGGTGAGGGATGGAGGATGAGATGGGGAGAGGGATGGAGGATGAGATGGGGAGAGGGGATGGAGGATGAGATGAGGAGAGGGGATGGAGGATGAGATGGGGAGAGGGATGGAGGATGAGATGGGGAGAGGGATGGAGGATGAGATGGGGAGATGGGGATGGGGAGGATGGATGATGGGGAGAGGGGATGGGGAGAGATGGATGGGAGGATGAGATGGGAGAGGGGATGGAGGATGAGATGGGGAGAGGGGGATGAGATGAGATGGGGAGAGGGGATGGGAGAGGGGATGGAGGATGAGATGAGGAGAGAGTGGATGGGGATGGATGAGGGGATGGAGGATGAGATGGGGAGAGTGGATGGGAGGATGAGATGGGGAGCGGAGATGGAGGATGAGATGGGGAGAGGGGATGGAGGATGAGATGGGGAGAGGGGATGGGAGGATGAGATGGGGAGAGGGGATGTGGATGAGGGGATGGGAGGATGAGATGGGGAGAGTGGATGGGAGGATGAGATGGGGAGCGGAGATGGAGGATGAGATGGGGAGAGGGGATGGGAGGATGAGATGGGGGAGAGGGGATGGGGAGAGTGGATGGGAGGATGAGATGGGGAGAGGGGATGGGAGGATGAGATGGGGAGAGGGGATGGGAGGATGAGATGGGGAGAGGGGATGGGGAGAGTGGAGGGGGAGGATGAGATGGGGAGAGGGGATGAGATGGGGAGGGGATGGAGGATGAGATGGGGAGAGGGGATGGAGGATGAGATGGGGAGAGGGGATGGAGGATGAGATGGGGAGAGGGGATGGAGGATGAGATGGGGAGAGGGGATGGGAGGATAAGATGGGGAGAGGGGATGGGTGAGTGGATGGGAGGATGAGATGGGGAGAGGGGATGGAGGATGAGATGGGGAGAGGGGATGTGGGTGAGTGGATGGGAGGATGAGATGGGGAGAGGGGATGTGGGTGAGTGGATGGGAGGATGAGATGGGGAGAGGGGATGGGAGGATAAGATGGGGAGAGGGGATGGAGGATAAGATGGGGAGAGGGGATGGGGAGAGGGGATGGAGGATGAGATGGGGAGAGGGGATGGAGGATGAGATGGGGAGAGGGGATGGAGGATGAGATGGGGAGAGGGGGAGTGGATGGGAGGATGAGATGGGGAGAGGGGATGGGGATAAGATGGGGAGAGGGGATGGAGGATAAGATGGGGAGAGGGGATGGAGGATGAGATGGGGAGAGGGGATGGAGGATGAGATGGGGAGAGGGGATGGAGGATGAGATGGGGAGAGGGGATGGGGAGAGTGGATGGGAGGATGAGATGGGGAGAGTGGATGGGAGGATGAGATGGGGAGAGGGGATGGAGGATGAGATGGGGAGAGGGGATGGAGGATGAGATGGGGAGAGGGGATGGAGGATGAGATGGGGAGAGGGATGGAGGATGAGATGGGGAGAGGGGATGGAGGATGAGATGGGGAGAGGGATGGGAGATGGGGAGAGGGATGAGATGGGGAGAGGGGATGGAGGATGAGATGGGGAGAGGGGATGGAGGATGAGATGGGGGAGGGATGGAGGATGAGATGGGGAGAGGGGATGGAGGATGAGATGGGGAGAGGGGATGGAGGATGAGATGGGGAGAGGGGATGGGGATGAGTGGATGGGAGGATGAGATGGGGAGAGGGGATGGAGGATGAGGGAGAGGGGATGTGGGTGAGTGGATGGGAGGATGAGATGGGGAGAGGGGATGGAGGATGAGATGGGGAGAGGGGATGGAGGATGAGATGGGGAGAGGGGATGGAGGACAAGATGGGGAGAGGGGATGGAGGATGAGATGGGGAGAGGGAGGGATGAGATGGAGTGGATGGAGGATGAGATGGGGAGAGGGGATGATGGGGAGTGGATGGAGGATAAGATGGGGAGAGGGGATGGAGGATGAGATGGGGAGAGGGGATGGAGGATGAGATGGGGAGAGGGGATGGAGGATGAGATGGGGAGAGGGGATGGAGGATGAGATGGGGAGAGGGGATGGAGGATGAGATGGGGAGAGGGGATGGAGGATAAGATGGGGAGAGGGGATGGAGGATAAGATGGGGAGAGGGATGGAGGATGAGATGGGGAGAGGGGATGGAGGATAGATGGGGAGAGGGGATGTGGGTGAGTGGATGGGAGGATGAGATGGGGAGATGGGGATGGAGGATGAGATGGGGAGAGGGGGAGGATAAGATGGGGAGAGGGATGGAGGACAAGATGGGGAGAGGGGATGGAGGATAAGATGGGGAGAGGGGATGGAGGATGAGATGGGGAGAGGGGATGGAGGATGAGATGGGGAGAGGGGATGGAGGATAAGATGGGGAGAGGGGATGGAGGATGAGATGGGGAGAGGGGATGGAGGATGAGATGGGGAGAGGGGATGGGGAGAGATGGGGAGATGGGAGGATGAGATGGGGAGAGGGGATGGAGGATGAGATGGGGAGAGGGGATGGAGGATGAGATGGGGAGAGGGATGGGAGGATGAGATGGAGAGAGGGATGGAGGATGAGATGGGGAGAGGGGGGATGGAGGATGAGATGGGGAGAGGGGATGTGGGTGAGTGGATGGGAGGATGAGATGGGGAGAGGGGATGGAGGATAAGATGGGGAGAGGGATGGAGGATGGGGATGGGGAGAGGGATGGGAGGATGAGATGGGGAGAGGGGATGGAGGATGAGATGGGGAGAGGGGATGGAGGATGAGATGGGGAGAGATGGGGAGAGGGGATGGAGGACAAGATGGGGGAGAGGGGATGGAGGATGAGATGGGGAGAGGGGATGATGGGGAGAGTGGATGGAGGATGAGATGGGGAGAGGGGATGAGATGGGTGAGTGGATGGAGGATAAGATGAGGAGAGGGGATGGAGGATGAGATGGGGAGAGGGGATGGAGGATGAGATGGGGAGAGGGGATGGAGGATGAGATGGGGAGAGGGGATGGAGGATGAGATGGGGAGAGGGGATGGAGGATGAGATGGGGAGAGGGGATGGAGGATGAGATGGGGAGAGGGGATGGAGGATAAGATGGGGAGAGGGGATGGAGGATGAGATGGGGAGAGGGGATGGAGGATAAGATGGGGAGAGGGGAGTGAGTGGATGGGAGGATGAGATGGGGAGAGGGGATGGAGGATGAGATGGGGAGAGGGGATGGAGGATAAGATGGGGAGAGGGGATGGAGGACAAGATGGGGAGAGGGGATGGAGGATAAGATGGGGAGAGGGGATGGAGGATAAGATGGGGGGAGGGGATGGAGGATGAGATGGGGAGAGGGGATGGAGGATAAGATGGGGAGAGGGGATGGAGGATGAGATGGGGAGAGGGGATGGAGGGGATGGATGGAGGATGAGATGGGGAGAGGGATGGGAGGATGAGATGGGGAGAGGGGATGGAGGATGAGATGGGGAGAGGGGATGGAGGATGAGATGGGGAGAGGGGATGGAGGATGAGATGGGGAGAGGGGATGGGGGAGAGTGGATGGGAGGATGAGATGGGGAGAGGGATGGAGGATGAGATGGGAGGGGATGGAGGATGAGATGGGGAGAGGGGATGGAGGATGAGATGGGGAGAGGGGATGGAGGATGAGATGGGGAGAGGGGATGGAGGATGAGATGGGGAGAGGGGATGGAGGATGAGATGGGGAGAGGGGATGGAGGATGAGATGGGGAGAGGGGATGGAGGATGAGATGGGGAGAGTGGATGGGAGGATGAGATGGGGAGAGGGGATGGAGGATGAGATGGGGAGAGGGGATGGAGGATGAGATGGGGAGAGGGGATGGAGGATGAGATGGGGAGAGGGATGGAGGATGAGATGGGGAGAGGGATGGAGGATGAGATGGGGAGAGGGGATGGAGGATAAGATGGGGGAGGGGATGGAGGATAAGATGGGGAGAGGGGATGGGGAGAGGGATGGAGGATAAGATGGGGAGAGGGGATGGAGGATGATGAGATGGGGAGAGGGGATGGAGGATAAGATGGGGAGAGGGGATGGAGGATAAGATGGGGAGAGGGGATGGAGGATGAGATGGGGAGAGGGGATGGAGGATAAGATGGGGAGAGGGGATGTGGGTGAGTGGATGGGAGGATGAGATGGGGAGAGGGGATGGAGGATGAGATGGGGAGAGGGGATGGAGGATAAGATGGGGAGAGGGGATGGAGGACAAGATGGGGAGAGGGGATGGAGGATAAGATGGGGAGAGGGGATGGAGGATAAGATGGGGAGAGGGGATGGAGGATGAGATGGGGGAGAGGGGATGGAGGATGAGATGGGGAGAGGGGATGGAGGATGAGATGGGGGAGAGGGGATGGGGAGAGTGGATGGGAGGATGAGATGGGGAGAGTGGATGGGAGGATGAGATGGGGAGAGGGGATGGAGGATAAGATGGGGAGAGGGGATGGAGGATGAGATGGGGAGAGGGGATGGAGGATGAGATGGGGAGAGGGGATGGAGGATAAGATGGGGAGAGGGGATGGAGGATAAGATGGGGAGAGGGGATGGGGATGAGATGGGGAGAGGGGATGGAGGATAAGATGGGGAGGGGGATGGAGGATAAGATGGGGAGAGGGATGGAGGATGAGATGGGGAGAGGGGATGGAGGATGAGATGGGGAGAGGGGATGGAGGATGAGATGGGGAGAGGGGATGGAGGATAAGATGGGGAGAGGGGATGGAGGATGAGATGGGGAGAGGGGATGTGGGTGAGTGGATGGGAGGATGAGATGGGGAGAGGGGATGGAGGATGAGATGGGATGGAGGATGAGATGGGGAGAGGGGATGGAGGATGAGATGGGGAGAGGGGATGGAGGATGAGATGGGGAGAGGGGATGGAGGATAAGATGGGGAGAGGGGATGGAGGATGAGATGGGGGGATGGAGGATGAGGGGATGGAGGATGAGATGGGGAGAGGGGATGGAGGATGAGATGGGGAGAGGGGATGTGGGGTGAGTGGATGGGAGGATGAGATGGGGAGAGGGGATGGAGGATGAGATGGGGAGAGGGGATGGAGGATGAGATGGGGAGAGGGGGGGATGGGTGAGTGGATGGAGGATGAGATGGGGAGAGGGGATGGAGGATGAGATGGGGAGAGGGGATGGAGGATAAGATGGGGAGAGGGGATGGAGGATGAGATGGGGAGAGGGGATGGAGGATGAGATGGGGAGAGGGGATGTGGGTGAGTGGATGGGAGGATGAGATGGGGAGAGGGGACGTGGGTGAGGGGATGGGAGGATGAGATGTGGATGGGAGGATGAGATGGGGAGAGGAGATGGAGGATGAGATGGGGAGAGGGGATGGAGGATGATATGGGGAGAGGGGATGGAGGATGAGATGGGGAGAGGGGATGTGGGTGGGGAGTGGATGGGAGGATGAGATGGGGGAGGGGGGATGGAGGATAAGATGGGGAGAGGGGATGGGGAGAGGGATGGAGGATGAGATGGGGAGAGTGGATGGGAGGATGAGATGGGGAGAGGGGATGGAGGATAAGATGGGGAGAGGGGATGGAGGATGGGATGGGGAGAGGGGATGGAGGATGAGATGGGTAGAGGGATGGGGTGAGTGGATGTGAGGGAGGATGAGATGGGGAGAGGGGAGGGTGGGGTGAGGGGATGGAGGATGAGATGGGGAGAGGAGATGGAGGATGAGATGGGGAGAGGGGATGGAGGATGAGATGGGGAGAGGGGATGGAGGATGAGATGGGGAGAGGGGATGTGGGTGAGGGGATGGGAGGATGAGATGTGGATGGGAGGATGAGATGGGGAGAGGAGATGGAGGATGAGATGGGGAGAGGGGATGGAGGATGAGATGGGGAGAGGGGATGGAGGATGAGATGGGGAGAGGGGATGTGGGTGAGGGGATGGGAGGATGAGATGTGGATGGGAGGATGAGATGGGGAGAGGAGATGGAGGATGAGATGGGGAGAGGGGACGTGGGTGAGGGGATGGGAGGATGAGATGTGGATGGGAGGATGAGATGGGGAGAGGAGATGGAGGATGAGATGGGGAGAGGGATGGAGGATGAGATGGGGAGAGGGGATGGAGGATGAGATGGGGAGAGGAGATGGAGGATGAGATGGGGAGAGGGGATGGAGGATGAGATGGGGAGAGGGGATGGAGGATGAGTTGGGGAGAGGGGATGGAGGATGAGATGGGGAGAGGGGTGGGTGAGGGGATGGAGGATGAGATGGGGAGAGGGGATGGAGGATGAGATGGGGAGAGGGGATGTGGGTGAGTGGATGGGAGGATGAGATGGGGAGAGGGGATGGAGGATAAGATGGGGGAGAGGGGATGGGGAGAGGGGATGGAGGATGAGATGGGGAGAGTGGATGGGAGGATGAGATGGGGAGAGGGGATGGAGGATAAGATGGGGAGAGGGGATGGAGGATGGGATGGGGAGAGGGGATGGAGGATGAGATGGGTAGAGGGGATGTGGGTGAGTGGATGATGAGGATGAGATGGGGAGAGGGACGTGGGTGAGGGGATGGGGAGGATGAGATGTGGAGAGGGGATGTGGGTGAGGGGATGGAGGATGAGATGGGGAGAGGGGATGGAGCATGAGATGGGGAGAGGGGATGTGGGTGAGGGATGGAGGATGAGATGGGGAGAGGGGATGGAGGATGAGATGGGGAGAGGGGATGGAGGATGAGATGGGGAGAGGGGATGGAGGATGAGATGTGGATGGGAGGATGAGATGGGGAGAGGAGATGGAGGATGAGATGGGGAGAGGGGACGTGGGTGAGGGGATGGGAGGATGAGATGTGGATGGGAGGATGAGATGGGGAGAGGGGATGGAGGATGAGATGGGGAGAGGGGATGGAGGATGAGATGGGGAGAGGAGATGGAGGATGAGATGGGGAGAGGGGATGGAGGATGAGATGGGGAGAGGGATGGAGGATGAGTTGGGGAGAGGGGATGGAGGATGAGATGGGGAGAGGGGATGTGGGTGAGGGATGGAGGATGAGATGGGGAGAGGGGATGGAGGATGAGATGGGGAGAGGGGATGTGGGTGAGGGATGGAGGATGAGATGGGGAGAGGGGATGGAGGATGAGATGGGGAGAGGGGATGGAGGATGAGATGGGGAGGGGAGAGGGATGGAGGATGAGATGGGGAGAGGGGATGGAGGATGAGATGGGGAGAGGGGATGGAGGATGAGATGGGGAGAGGGGATGGAGGATGAGATGGGGAGAGGGGATGGAGGATGAGATGGGGAGAGGGGATGTGGGTGAGGGGATGGAGGATGAGATGGGGAGAGGGGATGGAGGATGAGATGGGGAGAGGGGATGTGGGTGAGAGGATGGAGGAGACAGGGGGAATGCGAAGGGGGGAGTACAAGTAGGGAATACAGCACATGGATAGGTGAGGGACTGAGATATGGAGAGCAGAGATGCAGGGAAAAGAAAGGGAAGGGTAATGTGGAGTGGTGGGAGGACTAAGAAGGAGGAGAAAATAGAGATGAAAGGATGGATTTGGACTTGAATGGGGAAGGGTGCCTTTGGTGGAAGAGAGGGGATGAAGAGGTGAGGGGTCAGGGAAGGTCAATGGGGCCCTGCTCTTCTGAATCTCCCTCTCTTCCTCCACCCGTTGACTTCCCTCTCTCCCTCCATTCATTGACCTTGCCCTTGATGTTGAGAAACATTTCACCTCTGATAAAAGATGATGAGGAAATACAATCTGATCTGAATCCAATACATAAAGAAACACAGAGTAGAAATACACAATATGTTGTTGTTCAGTTGAGCTGAAGCAGAACTGAAGCTCTGTGTTTATGCCTAGTACAAGGTCCTCTGCTGCAATGATGTTTCTACGTGCTGTTTGCCCCGAACGATTACATTGACTGACACACACATAGACACACACACAAACACACACACACAAACACACACACACTGCTATCCGTCTGTCTTCCAGTCTGTAGACTGTACTTCCAAGGTAACCGAGAAAGTGCTGCTATTCTTTGGAGTTCTGAGACACATTTAAATACAGGCTACAAATGACACCAACACTGTCATTCTCACAGACAAACAGAAACAATCATAGACAACAGAACCCCACACCCAACTAGAGGCAGGGTTGGCTGGAGGAGGGCTCTCTGTGTCTGTCTTGTGATTTAGGCCACAAACACACAAACACATACACAACACCTCTCTCTCTGGATGGCAGCTGGCCAGGAACAGTGTCTAAAATCAAATATGGTGTCAGAAACAGAGACAGGGATAAGGTTAGGGATACCTAGGATAGAGGAAAGGACAGATAGGGAGGGAGGGAGGGAGGGAGGGAGGGGGAGGGAGGGAGGGAGGGAGGGAGGGAGGGAGGGAGGAGGGAGGGAAGGAAGGGAAGGGGAGGGAGGGAGGGAGGGAGGGAAGGAAGGAAGGAAGGAAGGAAGGAAGGAAGGAAGGAAGGAAGGAAGGAAGGAAGGAAGGAAGGAAGGAAGGAAGGAAGGAAGGAAAGGAAGGAAGGAAGGAAGGAAGGAAGGAAGGAAGGGGAGGGAGGGAGGGAGGGAGGGAGGGAGGGAGGGAGGGAGGGAGGGAGGGAGGGGTAAGAGAGTATGAAGGGTCAGAAGGAAAGTGAATAAGATGGACAGATGGAGAATAGATCAAATGAGAGATGTATGGAGATGGAGAAATGGATAGATTAGGGGGAGCTGTGTGTTAGCGATAGAGAGATGAGAGATGGAAAGGGATAGATTAGGGGGAGCTGTGTGTTAGCGATAGAGAGATAGAGAGATGAGAGAAGTCAAGAGAGAGAAAGGGATAGATTAAAGGGGAGCTGTGTGTTAGCGATAGAGAGATGGAGAGATGAGAGATGGAAAGGGATAGATTAGGGGGAGCTGTGTGTTAGCGATAGAGAGATAGAGAGATGAGAGAAGTCAAGAGAGAGAAAGGGATAGATTAAAGGGGAGCTGTGTGTTAGCAATAGAGAGATAGAGAGATGAGAGAAGTCAAGAGAGAGAAAGGGATAGATTAAAGGGGAGCTGTGTGTTAGCGATAGAGAGATGGAGAGATGAGAGATGGAAAGGGATAGATTAGGGAGCTGTGTGTTAGCGATAGAGAGATAGAGAGATGAGAGAAGTCAAGAGAGAGAAAGGGATAGATTAAAGGGGAGCTGTGTGTTAGCGATAGAGAGATAGAGAGATGAGAGAAGTCAAGAGAGAGAAAGGGATAGATTAGGGGGAGCTGTGTGTTAGCGATAGAGAGATAGAGAGATGAGAGAAGTCAAGAGAGAGAAAGGGATAGATTAAAGGGGAGCTGTGTGTTAGCGATAGCAAGATGGAGAGATGAGAGAAGTCAAGAGAGAGAAAGGGATAGATTAAAGGGGAGCTGTGTGTTAGCGATAGAGAGATAGAGAGATGAGAGAAGTCAAGAGAGAGAAAGGGATAGATTAAAGGGGAGCTGTGTGTTAGCAATAGAGAGATGGAGAGATGAGAGAAGTCGAAAGAGATAAAAAATGTGTGATGGAGGTGATGTGTGTGATGGAGGTGATGTGTGTGATGGAGGTGATGTGTGTGATGGAGGTGATGTGTGTGATGGAGGTGATGTGTGTGATGGAGGTGATGTGTGTGATGGAGATGGGCAGATAGAAACAATTATGAAAAGGAACAAAGTGGATCTGAAAAAAAGATAGGATAAAAAGATCCAGAAAGATGAAGAGAGTGTGGAAATGGAGAGATATGGTGATCTGAGAGGAGCAGAGAGAAAATAGGTGGATACAGAAGTATTGATTCAGGGAGAGACAGACTTAGCCCCTTTTCATTGAGATAAAAATAATAATTACAAACATTATTGAGAGAGGGGCAAGGAGAGAGGGAGGGAGACAAAGAAGAAGAGGGAGGCAGAGAGAGAGATGGATAGAGAGTGATGACGAGAGAGAGCGATGACGAGAGAGAGATAGAAATGGAGAGAGAGAAATGGAGAGAGAGAAATGGAGAGAGAGAAATGGAGAGAGAGAAATGGAGAGAGATATGTAGAGGATGTGAGAGGAGTTGTTATTTGTCCTCAGGCTGCTCTCTTCCAGGAAGGACCAGGATGAGTGGGAGGCAAACATCGTTTACCAACACAAACAGCTTGTGTGTGTGTGTGTGTGTGTGTGTGTGTGTGTGTGTGTGTGTGTGTGTGTGTGTGTGTGTGTGTGTGTGTGTGTGTGTGTGTGTGTGTGTGTGTGTGTGTGTGTGTGTGTGTGTGTGTGTTTGTGTGTGTGTGTGTGTGTGTGTGTGTGTGTGTGTGTGTGTGTGTGTGTGTGTGTGTGTGTGTGTGTGTGTGCATTCAGCTTTTCACTGCAGCCAGTAATCACATTATATAACAGTCTTGAAATCAGAATACACCATGGCAATACAGACTAGCAGATGCAAATTACGCTTTAAAGATAGCAAAATCAGGCAGATCTTTCAAAAGTGACTTTGAAATTGGACGTCTAGCCATGTCCTGAGGACGTCAGAAAATGTATTCAAAAACAGCCAATAGGGGCAGTAGGGAGTGCTATTACCATCAAGTAGGTTTGAGCTTTGCTAGGGTGTTGTGGACGTATATCTGTAATCCCATGAATCCCAGAGATGAAATGTGAGTATGTGGAGAAGAGATGGCTTACTGAAGTATGGGGGAGTGGAGTGTGGGTGTCACGGCCTGACCTTAGTTATCTTTGTTTTCTTTATTATTTTGGTTAGGTCAGGGTGTGACAAGGGTGGTTTGTTTCGTTTTTGTATTGTCTAGGGTTTTTTGTATGTGTAGGGTTTTTGTATGTCTAGGGGTTTATATGTCTATGGTTGCATAGATTGGTTCTCAATCAGAGGCAGCTGTTTATCGTTGTCTCTGATTGGGGACCATATTTAGGGAGCCATATTCCTTGGGTATGTTGTGGGTTGTTATTCTATGTTTAGTTGCCTGTTCTCCACTAGCCATATTGGCTTCACGGTTCGTTTTGTTGTGTTGTTAGGTTTGATTAGTGTTCGTTCTTTATTAAAGAAGATCTACGCTTACCACGCTACACCTTGGTCTCCTCATTATGACCACCGTGACAGTGGGTAATGGGGTGTGGTGAGTGGAGAGTGGGGTGTGGGGCGTGGGGAGCGGGGAATGGGAGTTAGGGAGTGGGGATTGGGAAGTGTGGAATGGGAGTTAGGGAGTGGGGATTGGGGAGCGGGGAATTGGAGTTAGGGAGTGGGGATTGGGGAGCGGGGGAATGGGAGTTAGGGAGTGGGGATTGGGGAGGGGAATGGGAGTTAGGAGTGGGGATTGGGAGCGGGAATGGGAGTTAGGGAGTGGGGATTGGGGAGTGGGGAGTGGGGAATGGGAGTTAGGAAGTGGGGATTGGGGAGCAGGGAGTGGGGATTGGGGAGCGGGAATGGGGATTGGGGAGCGGGGAATGGAAGTTAGGGATGGGGGATTGGGGAGCGGGAATGGAGTTAGGGAGTGGGGATTGGGGAGCAGGGAATGGGGATTGGGGAGCGGGAATGGGAGTTAGGGAGTGGGGATTGGGGAGCGGGAATGGGGATTGGGGAGCGGGGAATGGGAGTTAGGGAGTGGGGATTGGGGAGTGGGGAATGGGGATTGGGGAGCGGGAATGGGAGTTAGGGAGTGGGGATTGGGGAGCAGGGAGTGGGGATTGGGGAGCGGGGAATGGGGATTGGGGAGCGGGAATGGGAGTTAGGAGTGGGGATTGGGGAACGGGAATGGGAGTTAGGGAGTGGGGATTGGGGAGCGGGGAATGGGAGTTAGGGAGGTGGGGATTGGGGAGCGGGAATGGGAGTTAGGGAGGTGGGGATTGGGGAGTGGGGAATGGGAGTTAGGGAGTGGGGATTGGGGAGCGGGAATGGGGATTGGGGAGCGGGAATGGAGTTAGGAGTGGGGATTGGGGAGCGCGGAATGGGAGTTAGGGAGTGGGGATTGGGGAGCGGGAATGGGAGTTAGGGAGTGGGGATTGGGGAGCTGGGAACGGAGTTAGGGAGTGGGGATTGGGGAGCGGGAATGGGAGTTAGGGAGTGGGGATTGGGGAGCGGGAATGGGAGTTAGGGAGTGGGGATTGGGGAGCGGGAATGGAGTTAGGGAGTGGGGAGTGGGGAGCGGGAATGGGAGTTAGGAGTGGGGATTGGGGAGCGGGAATGGGGATTGGGGAGCGGGAATGGGGATTGGGGAGCGGGAATGGGAGTTAGGGAGTGGGGATTGGGGAGCGGGGAATGGGAGTTAGGGAGTGGGGATTGGGGAGCGGGGAATGGGGATTGTGGAGCGGGGAATGGGAGTTAGGGAGTGGGGATTGGGGAGCGGGGAATGGGAGTTAGGGAGTGGGGATTGGGGAGCGGGGAATGGGAGTTAGGGAGTAGGGATGGGTGTCTTGTAGACCCTATATAGAAACACACTGAGGTGGGGTGCAGTAGATTACACCCCCCTGGACCCCCCTGGACCCCGATGGACCCAACAGGCGCCCCCATATTAGGATTATTCAAGTGGGCTAAAATGAACTAAACTTGGCCTCGGTTGGCTTTTTATACCAATACCAGCAACCCCAACCGTACCAAAACTATACAACAGCCCACAGAGACAGACAGAGTGACAAAGAGACAGACAGGCAAACGGACAGAGACAGACAAAGAGACATACAGTGAGACAGACAGTGAGACACAGAGACAAAGAGACAGACAGAAAGACAGAGAGACAGACAGGCAAAGGGACAGAGACAGACAAAGAGACAGACAGAGAGACAAAAAGACAGACAAAGAGACAGACAGAAGGACAAAGGGACAGAGACAAATCCACAGAAAGGTAAGGCTCGGAGTGGACACAGTTCTATTCTGTCATAGATGAGCTGTCGGCTGTGTATGTGTGTTGTGTGTGCGTGAGTGTGTGTGAGTGTGTGAGTGTGTGTGAGTGTGCGCGTGTCATGAAGTGACCTACATTCCCGCTCGGTTGCGTCTAGTCGCCATGCCAACCTCTGACTGACAGCAGCGTTGCCAGGCATGTTGCTAGGTGCAGCGGGAAGACATGACACTGACCATGATGTCGTCAAAGTGTAGGCGACTGTGGTGTCAGCCGTCTGACTGTGGCCATCTGTTTAGACTTACAGTGGTCACATATCACTGTACACCTAACAGACACACACACACATAGATTGGGGGTAGGGACCTGCAATAGACTAG
Organism: Oncorhynchus nerka; assembly: GCF_034236695.1. Lineage (NCBI taxonomy): Eukaryota > Metazoa > Chordata > Actinopteri > Salmoniformes > Salmonidae > Oncorhynchus > Oncorhynchus nerka. Next base: position 37,697,670 of record NC_088424.1, read on the forward strand.
CGTCCTGTCCAGTGGGTGTACTTGTACATCAAGCTGCCTCATGCTACAGAAACAGGAAATAGGCTGCTACTCCTTTGAGCCATTTCGGCTCGTACAAGTCAAGGCTCATGCAAGGTTACTTATGCTTACTGACTTACTTAAGCACACAAACACAAACACACACACACACGCACACGCAAACACACACACACACACACACACACACATACACACACACACACACACACACACACACACACACACACACACAGACACACACACAGACAGACAAACCCACAGTAACACACACACACACAAACACACACACGCACGCACACACACACACACACACAGACAGACAAACCCACAGTAACACACACACACAAACACACACACACACACAAACACACACACACACACACACACACACACACACGCACACGCACACGCACACACACATACACACAGACAAACCCACACATACACACACATACATACAGAGACAAACCCACAGTAACACACACACACACAAACACACACACACACGCACGCACACACACACACACACACACACACACACACACACACACACACACACACACACACACAGACAGTCTATAAAAAAGTGGTCAGATGAATCTTTTCTGGGATTCTTCCCGATGGCACCAGCTCCGACGCTTGTCAGACGTGGCAGGGCTTGCAAACCATTACAGACTACAAAGGGAAGCACAGCCGCGAGCTGCCCAGTGACACGAGCCTACCAGACAAGCTAAATCACATCTTTGCTCGCTTCGAGGCAAGCAACACTGAGGCATGCATGAGAGCATCAGCTGTTCCTGATGACTGTGTGATCACGCTCTCCGTAGCCGACGTGAGTAAGACCTTTAAACAGGTTAACATTCACAAGGCCACGGGGCCAGACAGATTACCAGGATGTGTGCTCCGGGCATGTGCTGACCAACTGGCAGGTGTCTTCACTGACATTTTCAACATGTCCCTGATTGAGTCTGTAATACGAACATGCTTCAAGCAGACCACCATAGTCCCTGTGCCAAAGAGCATTAAGGTAACCTGCCTAAATGACTACAGACCCATAGCACTCATGTCCGTAGCCATGAAGTGCTTTTAAAGGCTGGTAGTGGCACACATTAACACCATTATCCCAGAACCTCTATACCCACCTACATTTGCATATCGCTCAAGCAGATCCACAGATGATGTAATATCTATTGCACTCCACACTACCCTTTTCCACCTGGACAAAAGGAACACCTACGTGAGAATGCTATTCATTGACTGCAGCTCAGCGTTCAACACCATAGTGCCCTCAAAGCTCATCACTAAGCAAAGGTTCCTGGAACTGAACACCTCCCTCTGCAACTGGATCCTGAACTTCCTGACAGGCTGCCCCCAGGTGGTGAGGGTAGGTAGCAACACATCTGCCGCTAATCCTCAACACTGGAGCCCCGCAGGGTTGCGTGCTCAGTCCCCTTCTGTACTCCCTGTTCACTCACGACTGCATGGCCAGGCACGACTCCAACACCATCATTTTGTAAGTCGCTCTGGATAAGAGCGTCTGCTAAATGACTTAAATGTAAATGTAAATCATTAAGTTTGCAGATGACACAGCAGTGGTAGGCCTGATCAACGACAAGACAGCCTATAGGGAGGAGGTCAGAGGCCTAGCCGTGTGGTGCCAGAATAACAACCTATACCTCAACATAATCAAGACAAAGGAGATGATTGTCGACTACAGAAAAAGGAGGACCGAGCACTCCCCCATTCTCATCGATGGGGCTGTTGTGGAGCAGCTTGAGAGCTTCAAGTTCCTTGGTGTCCACATCACCAACAAACTATAATGGTCCAAACACACCAAGACAGTCGTGAAGAGGGCACGACAGAACCTATTCCCCCTCAGGAGACTGAAAAGGTTTGGCATGGGTCCTCAGATCATCAAATGTTCTACAGCTGCAACATCAAGAGCATCTTTACTGGTTGCATCATTGCCTGGTACATCTAACTGCTCGGCCTCCGACCGCAAGGCACTACAGAGGGTGGTGCGTACTGCCCAGTATATCACTGGGGACAAGCTGCCTGCCATCCAGGACCTCTACACCTGGCAGTGTCAGAGGAAGGCCCTAAAAATTGTCATATCAAATTTATTTATATATATATAAATTTATATAGCCCTTCTTACAACAGCTGATATCTCAAAGTGCTGTACTGAAACCCAGCTTAAAACCCCAAACAGCAAGCAATGCAGGTTTAGAAGCACGGTGGCTAGGAAAAACTCCCTAGAAAGGCCAAAACCTCGGAAGACACCTAGAGAGGAAACAGGTTATGAGGGGTAGCCAGTCCTCTTCTGGCTGTGCCGGGTGGAGATTATAACAGAAAATGGCCAAGATGTTCAAATGTTCATAAATGACCAGCATCGTCAAATAATAATAATCACAGTAGTTGTTGAGGGTGCAACAAGTCAGCAACTCAGGAGTAAATGTCAGTTGGCTTTTCATAGCCGATCATTAAGATGCTGCTCCTGCTGTCTCTAGAGAGTTGAAAACAGCAGGTCTGGGACAGGTAGCACGTCCGGTGAACAGGTCAGGGTTCCATAGCTGCAGGCAAAACAGTTGAAACTGGAGCAGCAGCACGGCCAGGTGGACAGCAAGGAGTCATCATGCCAGGTAGTCCTGAGGCATGGTCCTAGGGCTCAGGTCCTCGAGAGAGAGAAAGAAAGAAAGAGAGAATTAGAGAGAGCATACTTAAATTCACACAGGAGAAGTAGTCCAGATATAACAGACTGACCCTAGCCCCCCGACACATAAACTACTGCAGCATAAATACTGGAGGCTGAGCCAGGAGGGGTCAAGAGACACTGTGGCCCCATCTGATGATACCCCCGGACAGGGCCAAACAGGCAGGATATAACCCCACCCACTTTGCCAAAGCACAGCCCCCACACCACTAGAGGGATATCTTCAACCACCAAATTACCATCCTGAGACAAGGCTGAGTATAGCCAACAAAGATCTCCGCCACGGCACAACCCAATGGGTGGGGGGCGCCAACCCAGACAGGAAGATCACGTCAGTGACTCAACCCACTCAAGTGATGCACCCCTCCTAGGGACGGCATGGAAGAGCACCAGTAAGCCAGTGACTCAGCCCCTTTAATAGGGTTAGAGGCAGAGAATCCCAGTGGAGAGAGGGGAACCGGCCAGGCAGAGACAGCAAGGGCGGTTTGTTGCTCCAGAGCATTTCAGTTCACCTTCACACTCCTGGGCCAGAATACACTCAATCATATGACCCACTGAGTCTTCAGTAAAGACTTAAAGGTTGAGACCGAGTCTGCGTCTCTCACATGGGTAGACAGACCATTCCATAAAATTGAGCTCTATAGGAGAAAGCCCTGCCTCTAGCTGTTTGCTTAGAAATTCTAGGGACAATTAGAAGGCCTGCGTCTTGTGACCGTAGCGTACGTGTAGGTATGTACGGCAGGACCAAATCGGAAAGATAGGTAGGAGCAAGCCCATGTAATGCTTTGTAGGTTAGCAGTAAAACCTTGAAATCAGCCCTTGCCTTAACAGGAAGCCAGTGTAGAGAGGCTAGCACTGGAGTAATATGATCCATTTTTTGGGTTCTAGTCAGGATTCTAGCAGCCGTATTTAGCACTAACTGAAGTTTATTTAGTGCTTTAACCGTGTATCCGGAAAGTAGAGCATTGCAGTAGTCTAACCGAGAAGTAACTAAAGCATGGATTCATTTTTCTGCGTCATTTTTGGACCAAAAGTTTCAGATTTTTGCAATGTTACTTAGATTGGAAAAAAAGCTGTCCTTGAAACAGTCTTGATATGTTCGTCAAAAGAGAGATCAGAGACCAGAGTAACGCTGAGGTCCTTCACAGTTTTATTTGAGACGACTGTACAAACATCAAGATTAATTGTCAGATTCAACCGATCTCTTTGTTTCTTGGGACCTAGAACAAGCATCTCTGTTTTGTCTGAGTTTAAAAGTAGAACGTTTGCAGCCATCCACTTCCATCCATGTCTGAAACACAGGCTTCTAGCGAGGGCAATTTTGGGGCTTCACCATGTTTCATTGAAATGTACAGCTGTACATCCTCAGTCCTGGCAGAATTGTGCAGACTCAGGACAACTGAGCTTTGGAGGAATACGCAGATTTAAAGAGGAGTCCGTAATTTGCTTTCTAATGATCATGATCTTTTCCTCAAAGAAGTTCATGAATTTATTACTGCTGAAGTGAAAGCCATCATCTCTTGGGGAATGTTGCTTTTTAGTTAGCTTTACGACTATCAAAAATGCATTTCGGATTGTTCTCATTTTCCTCAATTAAGTTGGAAAAATAGGATGATCGGGCAGCCGTGAGGGCTCTTCGATACTGCACGGTACTGTCTTTCCAAGCTAGTCGGAAGCCTTCCAGTGTGGTGTGGCGCCATTTCCGTTCCAATTTTCTGGAAGCTTGCTTCAGAGCTTGGGTATTTTCTGTAGCTCCCCGCTAGTTTCTTATGACAAATGTTTTTAGTTTTTAGGGGTGCAACTGCATCTAGGGTATTGCACAAGGTTAAATTGAGTCCCTCAGTTAGGTGGTTAACTGATTTTGTCCTCTGACGACCTTGGGTAGGCAGAGGGAGTCTGGAAGGGCATCAAGGAATCTTTGGGTTGACTGAAAATTTATAGCACGACTTTTGATGCTCCTTGGTTGGGGTCTGAGCAGATTATTTGTTGCGATTGCAAATGTAATTTATAGCCTCCACATTGACTCTGTACCGGCACCACCTGTATATAGCCTCCATATTGACTCTGTACCGGTACCACCTGTATATAGCCTCACTACTGTTATTTTCACTGTCATTTTACTGTAAAAAAAAATGTATTTCTTTACTTATCTATTGTTTACCTAATACCTAGTTTGTACTTAAAAATTGCACTCTTGGTCGGGGCCTGTAAGAAAGCATTTCACTGTAAGGTCTACACCTGTAGTATTCGGTGCACATGAAAATAAACTTTGATTTGATGTGAAGGCACAACACATACCGTGCCTGCAAGGACAAGTGTGTGTAAGTGTGCACTCAAGTACTTACCTACGTGTGTGTGTGTGTGTGTGTGTGTGTGTGTGTGTGTGTGTGTGTGTGTGTGTGTGTGTGTGTGTGTGTGTGTGTGTGTGTGTGTGTGTGTGTGTGTGTGTGTGTGTGTGTGTGCGTGTGTGTGGGTGCGTGTTTAAACAAAATGTGTGTGTATGTGTGTGCATTTGTGTGTGTTTGTGTGTTTGAGTGCAAAATGTGTGTGTGCGTGCGTGTGTGTGTGACAAATGCAGCTAATTGGATGTCCTTCACTGTCTCTCTAACCTTTCAGATCTCCATGGTGATGGCACAAGGCTTCCAGTCAGGCTAAGCGTTATCAACTCCAACAGACTGTGTGTGTGTGTGTGTGTGTGTGTGTGTGTGTGTGTGTGTGTGTGTGTGTGTGTGTGTGTGTGTGTGTGTGTGTGTGTGTGTGTGCGTGAGTGTGTGTGAGACTGCGTTTACACAAGCGTGTGTGTTTGTGTGTTTGTGTGTGCGCACGCGCTTACTTCCTCTAATAAGCCAATTGTGACACTTTGAGAAAGTGGATAATAATGTATAGTCGGCAGACAACAGAAGGTGTTATCTACATGAGGCAACTGTCTCCATTCACACTCTATTACAGGACACCTGTGATGTTCTTTTACAGGACACCTGTGATGTTCTATTACAGGACACCTGTGATGTTCTATTACAGGACACCTGTGATGTTCCATTACAGGACGCATGTGATGTTCTATTACAGGACATCCGTAATGTTCTATTACAGGACACCTGTGATGTTCTATTACAGGACACCTGTGATGTTCCATTACAGGACGCATGTGATGTTCTATTACAGGACATCCGTAATGTTCTATTACAGGACACCTGTGATGTTCTATTACAGGACACCTGTGATGTTCTATTACAGGACGCATGTGATGTTCTATTACAGGATGCATGTTATGTTCTATTGCAGGACACCGGTGATGTTCTATTACAGGACACCTGTGATGTTCTATTACAGGACACCTGTGATGTTCTATTACAGGACACCTGTGATGTTCTATTACAGGACACCTGTGATGTTCCATTACAGGACGCATGTAATGTTCTATTACAGGACATCCGTAATGTTCTATTACAGGACACCTGTGATGTTCTATTACAGGACACCTGTGATGTTCTATTACAGGACGCATGTGATGTTCTATTACAGGATGCATGTTATGTTCTATTGCAGGACACCGGTGATGTTCTATTACAGGACACCTGTGATGTTCTATTACAGGACACCTGTGATGTTCTATTACAGGACACCTGTGATGTACTATGCAGGACACCTGTGATGTTCTATTACAGGACACCTGTGATGTTCTATGCAGGACACCTGTGATGTTCTATTACAGGACATCTGTGATGTTCTATTCCAGGACACCTCTGATGTTCTATGCAGGACACCTGTGATGTTCTATTACAGGACACCTGTGATGTTCTATTACAGGACACCTGTGATGTTCTATTACAGGACGCATGTGATGTTCTATTACAGGACACATGTGATGTTCTATTACAGGACACCTGTGATGTTCTATTACAGGACACCTGTGATGTTCTATTACAGGACACCTGTGATGTTCTATTACAGGACACCTGTGATGTTCTATTACATGACACTTCTGATGTTCTATGCAGGACACATGTGATGTTCTATTACAGGACACCTGTGATGTTCTATTACAGGAGACACTCCATACGATATTACAGGAGACACTCCACACCTGGTACCTAGAGATCCACAGGCTGTATATTGTGTGAGATGTATATTGAACCTTTATTTTGATTCTCAATAGATGTTATGTTATTGTAACCCAATTGTCTCTTGTGGTACAGCAAGCGCTTTTGGGGAAACAATATTCTTTATTGTTCTTTCTGTACAAATTGTCACAAGAACAAGAGTGAATTATATTACTCCAGTGCTAAAATAAATGTCCAATATACCTCTCACAATCATACACCCTATAGAATGGTAGAGATAATGCAGATGATTCAATAGTGGTGGATATTCCAACAAGGTACTGTATATCTCATCGCCCCTGGAAACACTCATCTTCATAGTCGGAACAGCAGGACAATACATTTCCCTGTCAAATCTCATTTATCCTTCTCCACCCCTTCTCCCTCTCTCTCGCTCATCCTCTCTCTTTCCCCATCTCTCTTCCTCCCTCTCTCTTGCTAGCCCTCTCTCTCTTTCCCCCACTCTCTCGTTTATCCTCTCTCTCTTTCTCCCTCTCTCCCTTTCTCCCCATCTCTCTCCCTCCCTCTCTCTCATCCTCTCTCTCTCCTGCTCTCTATACCTTCCTCTCTCTCTCTCACTCGCCCTCTCTCCCTTTCTCCCCATCTCTCTTCCTCCCTCTCTCTCATCCTCTCTCTCTCCTGCTCTCTATACCTTCCTCTCTCTCTCTCTCTCTCTCGCCCTCTCTCCCTTTCTCCCCATCTCTCTCCCTCCCGCTCTCTCTTTCCCTCTGATAATACTCTGAATTAAAATGAATCAGAGGGTAGTCTTTCACTTTGCAGCTGTTTCTGATCTTGTAATAGATGATTACAGAGGCCATGGAGGCTCAGAGAGGACAAGGTTATGTTATCAATCGCTATAAGAACTGTAGATGACAGCCTCTCACCTCACCAAGACACTGTCTGCCATCTAGTTCATATGTCAATGTGTTACATGAGCAAAGGTAATGATTTCTGACATATGGATTGATACGGTTGTGTCCTCTCTCTCTCTCTCTCTCTCTCTCTGTATCTCTGTTTCTCTCTCTCTCTCTCTCCCTCTCTGTATCTCTCTCTCTCTCTCTGTAACTCTCTCTCTCTCTGTATCTCTCTCTCTCTCTGTATCTCTCTCTCAATTCAATTCAATTCAAGGGGCTTTATTGGCATGGGAAACGTGTTAACATTGCCAAAGCAAGTGAGGTGATAATATACAAAAGTGAAATAAACAATAACATTTTACAGTAAACATTACACATACAGAAGTTTCAAAACAATAAAGACTTTAGAAATGTCATATATATATATATATATATATATATATATATATATATATATATATATATATATATATATATATAATATATACAGTGTTGTAACAATGTACAAATGGTTCGAGTACACAAGGGAAAATAACAGCAACAGGTCACAAATCTTGCTGCTGTGATGGCACACTGTGGAATTTCACCCAGTAGATATTGGAGTTTATCAAAATTGGATTTGTTTTCAAATTCTTTGTGGATCTGTGTAATCTGAGGGAAATATGCAGCTCAGTTTCCACCTCATTTTGTGGGCAGTGAGCACATAGCCTGTCTTCTCTTGAGATCATGTCTGCCTACGGCGGCCTTTCTCAATAGCAAGGCTGTGCTCACTGAGTCTGTACATAGTCAAAGTTTTCCTTAAGTTTGGGTCAGTCACAGTGGTCAGGCATTCTGCCACTGTGTACTCTCTGTTTAGGGCCAAATAGCATTCTAGTTTGCTCTGTTTTTTTTGTTAATTCTTTCCAATGTGTCAAGTAATTATCTTTTTGTTTTCTCATGATTTGGTTGGGTCTAATTGTGTTGCTGTCCTGGGGCTCTGTGGGGTGTGTTTGTGTTTGTGAACAGAGCCCCAGGACCAGCTTGCTTAGGGGACTCTTCTCCAGGTTCATGGCTTTGTTATGGAAGGTTTGGGAATCGCTTCATTTTAGGTGATTGTAGAATTTAACGTCTCTTTTCTGGATTTTGATAATTAGTGGGTATCGGCCTAATTCTGCTCTGCATGCATTATTTGGTGTTCTACGTTGTACACGGGGGATATTTTTGCAGAATTCTGCATGCAGAGTCTCAATTTGGTGTTTGTCCCATTTTGTGAAGTGTGGGTTGGTGAGAGGACCACAGACCTCACAACCATAAAGGGCAATTGGCTCTATGACTGATTGAAGTATTTTTAGCCAGATCCTAATTAGTATGTTGAATTTTATGTTCCTTTTGATGGCATAGAAGGCCCTTCTTGCCTTGTCTCTCAGATCGTTCACAGCTTTGTGGAAGTTACCTGTGGCGCTGATGTTTAAGCCAAGGTATGTATAGTTTTTTGTGTGCTCTAGGGCAACAGTGTCTAGATGGAATTTGTATTTGTGGTCCTGGCGACTGGACCTTTTTTGGAACACAATTATTTTGGTCTTACTGAGATTTACTGTCAGGGCCCAGGTCTGACAGAATCTGTGCAGAAAATCTAGGTGCTGCTGTAGGCCCTCCTTGCTTGGTGACAGAAGCACCAGATCATCAGCAAACAGTAGACATTTGCCTTCTGATTCTAGTAGGGTGAGGCCGGGTGCTGTGGACTTTTCTAGTGCCCGCGCCAATTCGTTGATATATATGTTGAAGAGGGTGGGGCTTAAGCTGCATCCCTGTCTCACCCCACGACCCTGTGTGAAGAAATGTGTGTGTTTTTTGCCAATTTTAACCGCACACTTGTTGTTTGTGTACATGGATTTTATAATGTCGTATGTTTTACCCCCAACACCACTTTCCATCAATTTGTATAGCAGACCCTCATGCCAAATTGAGTCAAAGGCTTTTTTGTTTTGGTTTGTTTGGTTGTCAATTAGGGTGTGCAGGGTGAATACATGGTCTGTTGTACGGTAATTTGGTAAAAAGCCAATTTGACATTTGCTCAGTACATTGTTTTCACTGAGGAAATGTACGAGTCTGCTGTTAATGATAATGCAGAGGATTTTCCCAACGTTATTGTTGACGCATATTCCACTGTAGTTATTGTGGTCAAATTTGTCTCCCCTTTTGTGGATTGGGGTGATCAGTCCTTTGTTCCAAATATTGTGGAAGATACCAGAACTAAGGATGATGTTAAAGAGTATTAGTATAGCCAATTGGAATTTGTTGTCTGTATATTTGATCATTTCATTAAGGATACCATCAACACCACAGGCCTTTTTGGGTTGGAGGGTTTTTATTTTGTCCTGTAGCTCCTTCAAGGTAATTGGAGAATCCATTGGTTTCTGGTAGTCTTTAATAGTTGATTGTAAGATTTGTATTTGATCATGTATATGTTTTTGCTCTTTATTCTTTGTTATAGAGCCCAAAAGATTGGAGAAGTGGCTTACCCAAACATCTCCATTTTGGATAGATAATTCTTTGTGTTGTTGTTTGTTTAGTGTTTTCCAATTTTCCCAGAAGTGGTTAGAGTCTATGGATTCTTCACTTACATTGAGCTGATTTGACGTGCTGTTCTTTCTTTTTCCGTAGTGTATTTCTTTCTGTATTGTTTTAGTGATTCACCATAGTGAAGGAGTAGACTCAGGTTTTCCGGGTCTCTATGTTTTTAGTTGGACAGGTTTCTCAATTTCTTTCTTAGATTTTTGCATTCTTCATCAAACCATTTGTCATTGTTGTTCATTTTCTTCGGTTTTCTATTTGAGATTTTTTAGATTTGATAGGGAAGCTGAGAGGTCAAATATACTGTTAAGATTTTCTACTAAGTTTTTCGGTAGGTTTCCAAACTGCATTCCTTCCATCTATAGCATTTCTTAATGTTACTCAGTTCCTTTGGCTTTGATGCCTCATGATTGAGTATTGCTCTGTTCAAGTAGACTGTGATTTTGCTGTGGTCTGACAGGGGTGTCAGTGGGCTGAC